>NC_143037.1:80710000-80930000 GCF_057628025.1 Oncorhynchus mykiss
TAATGCCAGGGTAATGGATAGAGAATAGAGGTTGTAATGCCAGGGTAGAGAATATAAGTTGTAATGCCAGGGTAATGGGTAGAGGTTGTAATGCCAGGGTAGAGAATAGAGGTTGTAATGCCAGGGTAGAGAATATAGGTTGTAATGCCAGGGTAATGGGTAGAGAATAGAGTTTGTAATGCCAGGGTAATGGGTAGAGAATAGAGGTTGTAATGCCAGGGTAATGGGTAGAGGTTGTAATGCCAGGGTAGAGAATAGAGGTTGTAATGCCAGGGTAGAGAATATAGGTTGTAATGCCAGGGTAATGGGTAGAGAATAGAGGTTGTAATGCCAGGGTAGAGAATAGAGGTTGTAATGCCAGGATAATGGATAGAGAGTAGAGGTTGTAATGCCAGGGTAATGGGGAGAGGTTGTAATTCCAGGGTAATGGGGAGAGAATAGAGGTTGTAATGCCAGGGTAATGGGTAGAGAATAGAGGTTGTAATGCCAGGGTAATGGAGAGAGAATAGAGGTTGTAATGTACCTGGGTAGTGAGAACAGTGGTGGGTGTGTGTACCTGGGCAGTTTTAACAGGGGTGAGTGTGTGTACCTGGGCAGTGTGAACAGGGGTGAGTGTGTGTACCTGGGCACTGTGAACAGGGGTGAGTGTGTGTACCTGGGCAGTCAGAACAGGGGTGAGAACAGGGGTGAGTGTGTGTACCTGGGCAGTCAGAACAGGGGCAAGTGTGTGTACCTGGGCAGTGAGAACAGGGGTGAGTGTGTGTACCTGGGCAGTGAGAACAGGGGTGAGTGTGTGTACCTGGGCAGTGAGAACAGGGGTGAGTGTGTGTACCTGGGCAGTGAGAACAGGGGTGAGTGTGTGTACCTGGGCAGTGAGAACAGGGGTGAGTGTGTGTACCTGGGCAGTGAGAACAGGGGTTAGAACAGGGGTGAGTGTGTGTACCTGGACAGTGTGAACAGGGGTGAGTGTGTGTACCTGGGCAGTCAGAACAGGAACGGTCTCTAGAGATCCTCTCTGTTGCTCCACCTCTTCCTTCAGCTTGTCAATCAGATCCTGTTTCAGAGCCAAAGCTCTCTCTGCCTCCTCCAGACGAACAACCATGTCTCCTCCCTACACACACATGGTGTTATTAGTGACTGTTGTCTCTTCCTCTGCCACACACACACACACACACACCCTCTGCCACACACTAGAGGTCGACCGATTATTGGAGGGCAAAAAATATATTTAAAAAATCGTCCGAATTGTATTTATTTGTAATAATGACAATTACAACAATACTGAACTCTTATTTTAACTTAATATAATACATCAATAAAATCAATTTAGCCTCAAGTAGATAATGAAACATGTTCAATTTGATTTAAATAATGCAAAAACAAAGTGTTGGAGAAGAAAGTAAAAGTGCAATATGTGTCATGTAAGAAAGCTAACGTTTCAGTTCCTTGCTCAGAACATGAGAACATATGAAAGCTGGTGGTTCCTTTTAACATGAGTCTTCAATATTCCCAGGTAAGAAGTTTTAGGTTGTAGTTATTATAGGAATTATAGGACTATTTCCCTCTATACCATTTGTATTTCATTAACCTTTGACTATTGGATGTACTTATAGGCACTTTAGTATTGCTCGCAACGAGCCTGGCGGCCCAAACTGTTGTATATACCCTGACTCTGCGTGCAATGAACGCAAGAGAAGTGACACAATTTCCCTGGTTAATATTGCCTGCTTAACATTAATTTCTTAGCTAAATATGCAGGTTTAAAAAAATAAATCGATTTTAAGAAAGGCGTTGATGTTTATGGTTAGGTACATTTGTGCAACGATTGTGTTTTTGTTAAATCATTTCCCCGTTTGGCGAAGTTGGCTGTCTTTGTTAGGAAGAAATAGTCTTCACACAGTTCGCAACGAGCCCGGCGGCCCAAACTGCTGCATATACTCCGACTCTGTTGCACAGAACGCAAGAGAAGTGACAATTTCCATAGTTAAAAGAAAATCATGTTAGCAGGCAATATTAACTAAATATGCAGGTTTAAAAATATATAATTGTCTGTATTGATTTTAAGAAAGGCATTGATGTTCATGGTTATGTACACATTGGAGCAACGATACGCACCGCATCAATTATATGCAACGCAGGACATGCTAGATAAACTAGTAATATCATCAACCATGTGTAGTTAACTAGTGATTATGATTGATTGTTTTTTACAAGATAAGTTTAATGCTAGCTAGCAACTTACCTTGGCTTCAATGAGAGGCAGGTGGTTATTGCGTTGGACTAGTTAACTGTAAGGTTGCAAGATTGGATCCCCCGAGCTGACAAGGTAAAAATCTGTCGTTCTGCCCCTGAACAAGGCAGTTAACCCACCGTTCCCAGGCCGTCATTGAAAATAAGAATTTGTTCTTAACTGACTTGCCTGGTTAAATAAAGGTTAAATGTAAAAAAAAAAAAAAAAATATATATATATATATATATATATATATATATATATATATATATATATATATATATATATATATATATATATATATATATATATATATATATATATATATATATATATATATATATATATATATATATATATATATTTTGTATTTTAATTATAAATCAGCTAAATCGGTGCCCAAAAATACAGATTTTCGATTGTTATGAAAACTTGAAATCGGCCCTAATTAATCGGCCATTCCGATTAATCGGTCGACCTCTAACACACACCCTCTGCCACACACACACACACACCCTCTGCCACACACACACACACCCTCTGCCAAAACACACACACACACACCCTCTGCCACACACACACACACCCTCTGCCACACACACACACACACACCCTCTGCCACACACACACACACCCTCTGCCACACACACACACACCCTCTGCCACACACACACACACCGCCACACACACCCTCTGACACACACACACACACACACACACACCCTCTGCCACACACACACACAGACCCTCTGCCACACACACCGCCACACACACACACACACACCGCCACACACACCGCCACACACACCGCCACACACACCGCCACACACACCCTCTGCCACACACACCGCCACACACACCCCCCCTCTGCCACACACCTCAGTCTTGAGTTTGGTGTCGTAGTCCTTAAACAGACAGGTGTAGGCGTGCTGCAGCTGGGCAAGCTTCCTCCTGGAAGACATTATTATTATCACAATATGGATTAGTGTGTACCTCTTCAGTAACAACCAGGCGGGCAGTCTCTAGGTTGTGTGTGTGTGTGTACCTCTCCTCAGTAATAACCAGGCGGTCAGTCTTCAGTGCGGTCTCTAGGTTGTGTGTGTGTGTGTACCTCTCCTCAGTAATAACCAGGCGGTCAGTCTTCAGTGCGGTCTCTAGGTTGTGTGTGTGTGTGTGTACCTCTCCTCAGTAATAACCAGGCGGTCAGTCTTCAGGGCGGTCTCTAGGTTGTGTGTGTACCTCTCCTCAGTAATAACCAGGCGGTCAGTCTTCAGGGCGGTCTCTAGGTTGTGTGTGTGTGTGTACCTCTCCTCAGTAATAACCAGGCGGTCAGTCTTCAGGGCGGTCTCTAGGTTGTGTGTGTACCTCTCCTCAGTAATAACCAGGCGGTCAGTCTTCAGGGCAGTCTCTAGGTTGTGTGTGTGTGTACCTCTCCTCAGTAATAACCAGGCGGTCAGTCTTCAGTGCGGTCTCTAGGTTGTGTGTGTGTGTGTGTACCTCTCCTCAGTAATAACCAGGCGATCAGTCTTCAGGGCGGTCTCTAGGTTGTGTGTGTACCTCTCCTCAGTAATAACCAGGCGGTCAGTCTTCAGGGCGGTCTCTAGGTTGTGTGTGTGTGTGTACCTCTCCTCAGTAATAACCAGGCGGTCAGTCTTCAGGGCGGTCTCTAGGTTGTGTGTGTACCTCTCCTCAGTAATAACCAGGCGATCAGTCTTCAGGGCGGTCTCTAGGTTGTGTGTGTGTGTGTACCTCTCCTCAGTAATAACCAGGCGGTCAGTCTTCAGGGCGGTCTCTAGGTTGTGTGTCTGCAGCAGTAGTTTGTCTACCGTCACAGAGTGCTGCTTCCTCTGTTGTTCCATCTCTCTCTCTGATGCTGCCAATGACTCCCGAGTACTGCTCAGCCTGCACACACACACACACAGAGAGAGAGAGTGCGGTGCGTGTAGTGAGTGCCTGTTGAGGAAATCCCTGTCTGACTGAAAAGGTGTTTTGTTTTGCCTACACAAAATTACAACCCCAGTAGTCATCACATCAAGAAGAGTCTCCACCACTACCTCATCACATCAAGAAGAGTCTCCACCACTACAGTCATCACATCAAGGAGAGTCTCCACCACTACCTCATCACAACAAGAAGAGTCTCCACCACTACAGTCATCACATCAAGGAGAGTCTCCACCACTACCTCATCACAACAAGAAGAGTCTCCACCACTACCTCATCACATCAAGGAGAGTCTCCACCACTACAGTCATCACATCAAGGAGAGTCTCCACCACTACCTCATCACATCAAGGAGAGTCTCCACCACTACAGTCATCACATCAAGAAGAGTCTCCACCACTACAGTCATCACATCAAGGAGAGTATCCACCACTACAGTCATCACATCAAGGAGAGTCTCCACCACTACCTCATCACAACAAGAAGAGTCTCCACCACTACCTCATCACAACAAGAAGAGTCTCCACCACTACCTCATCACAACAAGAAGAGTCTCCACCACTACAGTCAT
This sequence comes from Oncorhynchus mykiss, assembly GCF_057628025.1. Taxonomy (NCBI): domain Eukaryota; kingdom Metazoa; phylum Chordata; class Actinopteri; order Salmoniformes; family Salmonidae; genus Oncorhynchus; species Oncorhynchus mykiss. Next base: position 80,714,745 of record NC_143037.1, read on the forward strand.
CACATCAAGGAGAGTCTCCACCACTACCTCATCACAACAAGAAGAGTCTCCACCACTACCTCATCACAACAAGAAGAGTCTCCACCACTACCTCATCACAACAAGAAGAGTCTCCACCACTACCTCATCACAACAAGAAGAGTCTCCACCACTACCTCATCACAACAAGAAGAGTCTCCACCACTACCTCATCACAACAAGAAGAGTCTCCACCACTACAGTCATCACATCAAGGAGAGTCTCCACCACTACCTCATCACAACAAGAAGAGTCTCCACCACTACCTCATCACAACAAGAAGAGTCTCCACCACTACCTCATCACAACAAGAAGAGTCTCCACCACTACCTCATCACAACAAGAAGAGTCTCCACCACTACCTCATCACAACAAGAAGAGTCTCCACCACTACAGTCATCACAACAAGAAGAGTCTCCACCACTACCTCATCACAACAAGAAGAGTCTCCACCACTACAGTCATCACATCAAGGAGAGTCTCCACCACTACCTCATCACAACAAGAAGAGTCTCCACCACTACAGTCATCACATCAAGGAGAGTCTCCACCACTACAGTCATCACATCAAGGAGAGTCTCCACCACTACCTCATCACAACAAGAAGAGTCTCCACCACTACAGTCATCACATCAAGGAGAGTCTCCACCACTACAGTCATCACATCAAGGAGAGTCTCCACCACTACCTCATCACATCAAGGAGAGTCTCCACCACTACAGTCATCACATCAAGGAGAGTCTCCACCACTACCTCATCACAACAAGAAGAGTCTCCACCACTACCTCATCACATCAAGGAGAGTCTCCACCACTACAGTCATCACATCAAGGAGAGTCTCCACCACTACCTCATCACAACAAGAAGAGTCTCCACCACTACCTCATCACAACAAGAAGAGTCTCCACCACTACAGTCATCACATCAAGGAGAGTCTCCACCGCTACAGTCATCACAACAAGGGTAGCCTAAAGGGGCGGCAGGTAGCCTAGAGGGGCGGCAGGTAGCCTAGAGGGGCGGCAGGTAGCCTAGAGGGACGGCAGGAAGCCTAGAGGGACGGCAGGTAGCCTAGAGGGACGGCAGGTAGCCTAGAGGGACGGCAGGTAGCCTAGAGGGACGGCAGGAAGCCTAGAGGGACGGCAGGTAGCCTAGAGGGACGGCAGGTAGCCTAGAGGGACGGCAGGTAGCCTAGAGGGACGGCAGGTAGCCTAGAGGGGCGGCAGGTAGCCTAGAGGGGCGGCAGGTAGCCTAGAGGGGCGGCAGGTAGCCTAGAGGGGCGGCAGGTAGCCTAGAGGGGCGGCAGGTAGCCTAGAGGGGCGGCAGGTAGCCTAGAGGGGCGGCAGGGAGCCTAGAGGGGCGGCAGGGAGCCTACAGGGGCGGCAGGGAGCCTACAGGGGCGGCAGGGAGCCTACAGGGGCGGCAGGGAGCCTACAGGGGTGGCAGGGAGCCTACAGGGGCGGCAGGGAGCCTACAGGGGCGGCAGGGAGCCTACAGGGGCGGAAGGTGCCTACAGGGGCGGCAGGAAGCCTAAAGGGACGGCAGGTAGCCTAGAGGCGCGGCAGGTAGCCTAGAGGCGCGGCAGGTAGCCTAGAGGCGCGGCAGGTAGCCTAGAGGCGCGGCAGGTAGCTAGGTTGCAGGATTGAATCCCCGAGCTGACAAGGTAAAAATCTGTCATTCTGCCCTGGAGCAAGGCTGTTAACCCACTGTTCTCTGGGCGCTGAAGACGTGGATGTCGATTAAGGCAGGGGTTGGGTTAAAATGCGGAAGACACATTTAAGTTAAATACATTCAGTTGCACAGTTCAGTTGTACAACTAGGTATCCACATTTCCTCAATGAAACATAACATGGGTTTGGAACCAGAGTTGTCTGCATGCCACAAGCTTAGTGAACTCACCGAGACAGCTAAAGCTTAGGCAACTTGTTGACACACACACACACACAGGTCTGGGTGATGTGGCTAAAATATCACATTACAATATTTTTCATTTTTGACAGTATTAGATGTTATAATGTTGTTGAAAAGCAAAAATCCTAAATGTTCTTCATATATATATATGAATATATATATACATGTGTGTATGTATATATACATGTGTGTGTGTGTGTATATATATATATATATACACACACACACTGCTCAAAAAAATAAAGGGAACACTTAAACAACACGATGTAACTCCAAGTCAATCACACTTCTGTGAAATCAAACTGTCCACTTAGGAAGCAACACTGATTGACAATAAATGTCACATGCTGTTGTGCAAATGGAATAGACAACAGGTGGAAATTATAGGCAATTAGGAAGACACCCCCAATAAAGGAGTGGTTCTGCAGGTGATAACCACAGACCACTTCTCAGTTCCTATGCTTCCTGGCTGAGGTTTTGGTCACTTTTGAATGCTGGCGGTGCTTTCACTCTAGTGGTAGTATGAGACGGAGTCTACAACCCACACAAGTGGCTCAGGTAGTGCGGCTCATCCAGGATGGCACATCAATGCGAGCTGTGGCAAGAAGGTTTGCTGTGTCTGTCAGCGTAGTGTCCAGAGCATGGAGGCGCTACCAGGAGACAGGCCAGTACATCAGGAGATGTGGAGGAGGCCGTAGGAGGGCAACAACCCAGCAGCAGGACCGCTACCTCCGCCTTTGTGCAAGGAGGAGCAGGAGGAGCACTGCCAGAGCCCAGCAAAATGACCTCCTGCAGGCCACAAATGTGCATGTGTCTGCTCAAATGGTCAGAAACAGACTCCATGAGGGTGGTATGAGGGCCCGACGTCCACAGGTGGGGGTTGTGCTTACAACCCAACACCGTGCAGGACGTTTGGCATTTGCCAGAAAACACCAAGATTGGCAAATTCGCCACTGGCGCCCTGTGCTCTTCACAGATGAAAGGAGGTTCACACTGAGCACATGTCACAGACGTGACAGAGTCTGGAGATGCCGTGGAGAACGTTCTGCTGCCTGCAACATCCTCCAGCATGACCGGTTTGGCGGTGGGTCAGTCATGGTGTGGGGTGGCATTTCTTTGGGGGGCCGCACAGTCCTCCATGTGCTCGCCAGAGGTAGCCTGACTGCCATTAGGTACCGAGATGAGATCCTCAGACCCCTTGTGAGACCATATGCTGGTGCGGTTGGCCCTGGGTTCCTCCTAATGCAAGACAATGCTAGACCTCATGTGGCTGGAGTGTGTCAGCAGTTCCTGCAAGAGGAAGGCATTGATGCTATGGACTGGCCCGCCCGTTCCCCAGACCTGAATCCAATTGAGCACATCTGGGATATCATCTCTCGCTCCATCCACAGACTGTCCAGGAGTTGGCGGATGCTTTAGTCCAGGTCTGGGAGGAGATCCCTCAGGAGACCATCCGCCACCTCATCAGGAGCATGCCCAGGCGTTGTAGGGAGGTCATACAGGCACGTGGAGGCCACACACACTACTGAGCCTCATTTTGACTTGTTTTAAGGACATGACATCAACGTTGGATCAGCCTGTAGTGTGGTTTTCTACTTTAATTTGGAGTATGACTCCAAATCCAGACCTCGATGGGTTGATAAATTTGATTTCCATTGATCATTTTTGTGTGATTTTGTTGTCAGCACATTCAACTATGTAAAGACAAAAGTATTTAATAAGAATATTTCATTCATTCAGATCTAAGATGTGTTATTTTAGTGTTCCCTTTATTTGAGCAGTGTATATATAAAACACTATGGTGGTAATACATTATAAATGTGTTTCCCAGTGGACCCTAATTCATGTTAAATGAAATGTTCTCTCTTACTTAGCTTTGACGTAGCAAAAACACGAAGGCTTTTTTTTTTTTTTAAATTTATTTGACCTTTATTTAACTAGGCAAGTCAGTTAAGAACAAATTCTTATTTTCAATGACGGCCTGGGAACAGTGGGTTAACTGCCTGTTCAGGGGCAGAACGACAGATTTGTACCTTGTCAGCTCGGGGGTTTGAACTCGCAACCTTCCGGTTACTAGTCCAACACTCTAGCCACTAGGCTACCCTGCCGCCCCGGCTTCCTGTCTGATATACCTCAACATGCTGATCGAGGTCTGTACCAGCTCCGGATCAGGCTGCATTAGCTATCTGGTTACAGATTAGTGGCGAAAGAGATTTATTTTAGACACAATTTGCCAAAGACAAAAACAACTAGCTTTTTGCAGACAGTAAGATACACAAACTAATAGTGGAATTATAGAACAAAGTAGAAATTAGCATCGGTGTCACCAACATCTGCAGCATTGACCATGTGACCGTGCATACTGTCACCAACATCATGTGACCGTGCATACTGTCACCAACATCATGTGACCGTGCATACTGTCACCAACATCATGTGACCGTGCATACTGTCACCAACATCATGTGACCGTGCATACTGTCACCAACACCATGTGACCGTGCATACTGTCACCAACATCATGTGACCGTGCATACTGTCACCAACAACATGTGACCGTGCATACTGTCACCAACATCATGTGACCGTGCATACTGTCACCAACATCATGTGACCGTGCATACTGTAACCAACACCATGTGACCGTGCATACTGTCACCAACATCATGTGACCGTGCATACTGTCACCAACACCATGTGACCGTGCATACTGTCACCAACACCATGTGACCGTGCATACTGTCACCAACATCATGTGACCGTGCATACTGTCACCAACACCATGTGACCGTGCATACTGTCACCAACATCATGTGACCGTGCATACTGTCACCAACATCATCTGACCGTGCATAATGTCACCAACATCATGTGACCGTGCATACTGTCACCAACATCATGTGACCGTGCATACTGTCACCAACACCATGTGACCGTGCATACTGTCACCAACATCATGTGACCGTGCATACTGTCACCAACATCATCTGACCGTGCATACTGTCACCAACATCATGTGACCGTGCATACTGTCACCAACATCATGTGACCGTGCATACTGTCACCAACATCATGTGACCGTGCATACTGTCACCAACATCATGTGACCGTGCATACTGTCACCAACATCATGTGACCGTGAATACTGTCACCAACACCATGTGACCGTGCATACTGTCACCAACATCTGCAGCATTGACCATGTGACCGTGCATACTGTCACCAACACCATGTGACCGTGCATACTGTCACCAACATCATGTGACCGTGCATACTGTCACCAACACCATGTGACTGTGCATACTGTCACCAACACCATGTGACCGTGCATACTGTCACCAACACCATGTGACCGTGCATACTGTCACCAACACCATGTGACCGTGCATACTGTCACCAACATCTGCAGCATTGACCATGTGACCGTGCATACTGTCACCAACACCATGTGACCGTGCATACTGTCACCAACATCATGTGACTGTGCATACTGTCACCAACATCATGTGACTGTGCATACTGTCACCAACATGTGACCGTTCATACTGTCACCAACATCATGTGAACGTGCATACTGTCACCAACATCATGTGACCGTGCATACTGTCACCAACATCTGCAGCATTGACCATGTGACCGTGCATACTGTCACCAACACCATGTGACCGTGCATACTGTCACCAACACCATGTGACCGTGCATACTGTCACCAACATCATGTGACTGTGCATACTGTCACCAACATCATGTGACCGTTCATACTGTCACCAACATCATGTGACCGTGCATACTGTCACCAACACCATGTGACCGTGCATACTGTCACCAACATCATGTGACCGTGCATACTGTCACCAACACCATGTGACCGTGCATACTGTCACCAACACCATGTGACCGTGCATACTGTCACCAACATCATGTGACCGTGCATACTGTCACCAACACCATGTGACCGTGCATACTGTCACCAACATCATGTGACCGTGCATACTGTCACCAACATCATGTGACCGTGCAAACTGTCCCTGCATCCGCAGCATTGACCATGTGACCGTGCATACTCTCCCTGCATCCGCAGCATTGACCATGTGACCGTGCATACTGTCACCAACACCATGTGACCGTGCATACTGTCACCAACATCATGTGACCGTGCATACTGTCACCAACATCATGTGACCATGCATACTGTCACCAACACCATGTGACCGTGCATACTGTCACCAACACCATGTGACCGTGCATACTGTCACCAACATCATGTGACCGTGCATACTGTCACCAACATCATCTGACCGTGCATACTGTCACCAACATCATGTGACCGTGCATACTGTCACCAACATCATGTGACCGTGCATACTGTCACCAACACCATGTGACCGTGCATACTGTCACCAACATCATGTGACCGTGCATACTGTCACCAACATCATCTGACCGTGCATACTGTCACCAACATCATGTGACCGTGCATACTGTCACCAACATCATGTGACCGTGCATACTGTCACCAACATCATGTGACCGTGCATACTGTCACCAACATCATGTGACCGTGCATACTGTCACCAACATCATGTGACCGTGCATACTGTCACCAACACCATGTGACCGTGCATACTGTCACCAACATCTGCAGCATTGACCATGTGACCGTGCATACTGTCACCAACACCATGTGACCGTGCATACTGTCACCAACATCATGTGACCGTGCATACTGTCACCAACACCATGTGACTGTGCATACTGTCACCAACATCATGTGACCGTGCATACTGTCACCAACACCATGTGACCGTGCATACTGTCACCAACACCATGTGACCGTGCATACTGTCACCAACATCATGTGACCGTGCATACTGTCACCAACATCATGTGACCGTGCATACTGTCACCAACATCATGTGACCGTGCATACTGTCACCAACACCATGTGACCGTGCATACTGTCACCAACATCATGTGACTGTGCATACTGTCACCAACATCATGTGACTGTGCATACTGTCACCAACATCATGTGACCGTTCATACTGTCACCAACATCATGTGACCGTGCATACTGTCACCAACATCATGTGACCGTGCATACTGTCACCAACATCTGCAGCATTGACCATGTGACCGTGCATACTGTCACCAACACCATGTGACCGTGCATACTGTCACCAACATCATGTGACTGTGCATACTGTCACCAACATCATGTGACCGTTCATACTGTCACCAACATCATGTGACCGTGCATACTGTCACCAACACCATGTGACCGTGCATACTGTCACCAACACCATGTGACCGTGCATACTGTCACCAACATCATGTGACCGTGCATACTGTCACCAACACCATGTGACCGTGCATACTGTCACCAACACCATGTGACCGTGCATACTGTCACCAACATCATGTGACCGTGCATACTGTCACCAACATCATGTGACCGTGCATACTGTCACCAACACCATGTGACCGTGCATACTGTCACCAACACCATGTGACCGTGCATACTGTCACCAACATCATGTGACTGTGCATACTGTCACCAACATCATGTGACCGTGCATACTGTCACCAACACCATGTGACCGTGCATACTGTCACCAACATCATGTGACCGTGCATACTGTCACCAACATCATGTGACCGTGCATACTGTCACCAACACCATGTGACCGTGCATACTGTCACCAACATCATGTGACCGTGCATACTGTCACCAACATCATGTGACCGTGCATACTGTCACCAACATCATGTGACCGTGCATACTGTCACCAACACCATGTGACCGTGCATACTGTCACCAACACCATGTGACGTGCATACTGTCACCAACACCATGTGACCGTGCATACTGTCACCAACACCATGTGACCGTGCATACTGTCACCAACACCATGTGACCGTGCATACTGTCACCAACATCATGTGACTGTGCATACTGTCACCAACATCATGTGACTGTGCATACTGTCACCAACACAATGTGACGTGCATACTGTCACCAACACCATGTGACCGTGCATACTGTCACCAACACCACGTGACCGTGCATACTGTCACCAACACCATGTGACCGTGCATACTGTCCCTGCATCCGCAGCATTGACCATGTGACCGTGCATACTGTCACCAACATCATGTGACCGTGCATACTGTCACCAACATCATGTGACCGTGCATACTGTCACCAACACCATGTGACTGTGCATACTGTCACCAACATCATGTGACCGTGCATACTGTCACCAACACCATGTGACTGTGCATACTGTCACCAACACCATGTGACTGTGCATACTGTCACCAACACCATGTGACCGTGCATACTGTCACCAACATCATGTGACTGTGCATACTGTCACCAACACCATGTGACTGTGCATACTGTCACCAACACCATGTGACTGTGCATACTGTCACCAACACCATGTGACCGTGCATACTGTCACCAACATCATGTGACCGTGCATACTGTCACCAACACCATGTGACTGTGCATACTGTCACCAACACCATGTTACCGTGCATACTGTCACCAACATCATGTGACCGTGCATACTGTCACCAACATCTGCAGCATTGACCATGTGACCGTGCATACTGTCACCAACATGTGACCGTGCATACTGTCACCAACATGTGACCGTGCATACTGTCACCAACACCATGTGACCGTGCATACTGTCACCAACATCATGTGACCATGCATACTGTCACCAACATCATGTGACCGTGCATACTGTCACCAACATCTGCAGCATTGACCATGTGACTGTGCATATTGTCCCTGCATCCGCAGCATTGACCATGTGACCGTGCATACTGTCACCAACACCCGCAGCACTGACCATGTGACTGTGCATATTGTCCCTGCATCCGCAGCATTGACCATGTGACCGTGCATACTGTCACCAACATCATGTGACCGTGCATACTGTCACCAACACCATGTGACCGTGCATTCTGTCCCTGCATCATGTGACCGTGCATACTGTCACCAACACCATGTGACCGTGCATACTGTCCCTGCATCATGTGACCGTGCATACTGTCACCAACACCATGTGACTGTGCATACTGTCCCTGCATCATGTGACCGTGCATACTGTCACCAACATCATGTGACCGTGCATACTGTCCCTGCATCATGTGACCGTGCATACTGTCACCAACACCATGTGACCGTGCATACTGTCCCTGCATCATGTGACCGTGCATACTGTCACCAACATCATGTGACCGTGCATACTCTCCCTGCATCATGTGACCGTGCATACTGTCCCTGCATCATGTGACCGTGCATACTGTCCCTGCATCATGTGACCGTGCATACTGTCCCTGCATCATGTCACCGTGCATACTGTCACCAACATCATGTGACCGTGCATACTGTCACCAACATCATGTGACCGTGCATACTGTCACCAACATCATGTGACCGTGCATACTGTCACCAACACCATGTGACCGTGCATACTGTCACCAACATCATGTGACCGTGCATACTGTCACCAACACCATGTGACCGTGCATACTGTCACCAACATCATGTGACCGTGCATACTGTCACCAACATCCGCAGCACTGACCATGTGACCGTGCATACTGTCACCAACACCATGTGACCGTGAATACTGTCACCAACATCTGCAGCACTGACCATGTGACCGTGCATACTGTCACCAACACCATGTGACCGTGCATACTGTCACCAACACCATGTGACCGTGCATACTGTCACCAACACCATGTGACCGTGCATACTGTCACCAACATCATGTGACCGTGCATACTGTCACCAACACCATGTGACCGTGCATACTGTCACCAACACCATGTGACCGTGCATACTGTCACCAACATCATGTGACCGTGCATACTGTCACCAACATCATGTGACCGTGCATACTGTCACCAACACCATGTGACCGTGCATACTGTCACCAACACCATGTCACCAACATCATGTGACTGTGCATACTGTCACCAACACAATGTGACGTGCATACTGTCACCAACACCATGTGACCGTGCATACTGTCACCAACACCATGTGACCGTGCATACTGTCACCAACATCATGTGACTGTGCATACTGTCACCAACATCATGTGACCGTTCATACTGTCACCAACATCATGTGACCGTGCATACTGTCACCAACACCATGTGACCGTGCATACTGTCACCAACACCATGTGACCGTGCATACTGTCACCAACATCATGTGACTGTGCATACTGTCACCAACATCATGTGACTGTGCATACTATCACCAACACAATGTGACGTGCATACTGTCACCAACACCATGTGACCGTGCATACTGTCACCAACACCACGTGACCGTGCATACTGTCACCAACACCATGTGACCGTGCATACTGTCCCTGCATCCGCAGCATTGACCATGTGACCGTGCAGACTGTCACCAACATCTGCAGCATTGACCATGTGACCGTGCATACTGTCACCAACATCATGTGACCGTGCATACTGTCACCAACATCATGTGACCGTGCATACTGTCACCAACATCATGTGACCGTGCATACTGTCACCAACATCATGTGACCGTGCATACTGTCACCAACACCATGTGACTGCGCATACTGTCACCAACATCATGTGACCGTGCATACTGTCACCAACACCATGTGACTGTGCATACTGTCACCAACACCATGTGACTGTGCATACTGTCACCAACACCATGTGACCGTGCATACTGTCACCAACATCATGTGACTGTGCATACTGTCACCAACACCATGTGACTGTGCATACTGTCACCAACACCATGTGACTGTGCATACTGTCACCAACACCATGTGACCGTGCATACTGTCACCAACATCATGTGACCGTGCATACTGTCACCAACACCATGTGACCGTGCATACTGTCACCAACACCATGTGACCGTGCATACTGTCACCAACACCATGTGACCGTGCATACTGTCACCAACATCATGTGACCGTGCATACTGTCACCAACACCATGTGACCGTGCATACTGTCACCAACACCATGTGACCGTGCATACTGTCACCAACATCATGTGACCGTGCATACTGTCACCAACATCATGTGACCGTGCATACTGTCACCAACATCATGTGACCGTGCATACTGTCACCAACACCATGTGACCGTGCATACTGTCACCAACAACTGCAGCATTGACCATGTGACCGTGCATACTGTCACCAACACCATGTGACCGTGCATACTGTCACCAACACCATGTGACCGTGCATACTGTCACCAACATCATGTGACCGTGCATACTGTCACCAACATCATGTGACCGTTCATACTGTCACCAACACCATGTGACCGTGCATACTGTCACCAACACCATGTGACCGTGCATACTGTCACCAACACCATGTGACCGTGCATACTGTCACCAACACCATGTGACCGTGCATACTGTCACCAACATCATGTGACCGTGCATACTGTCACCAACACCATGTGACCGTGCATACTGTCACCAACATCATGTGACCGTGCATACTGTCACCAACATCATGTGACCGTGCATACTGTCACCAACATCATGTGACCGTGCATACTGTCACCAACACCATGTGACCGTGCATACTGTCACCAACACCATGTGACGTGCATACTGTCACCAACACCATGTGACCGTGCATACTGTCACCAACACCATGTGACCGTGCATACTGTCACCAACATCATGTGACCGTGCATACTGTCACCAACATCATGTGACTGTGCATACTGTCACCAACATCATGTGACTGTGCATACTGTCACCAACACAATGTGACGTGCATACTGTCACCAACACCATGTGACCGTGCATACTGTCACCAACACCACGTGACCGTGCATACTGTCACCAACACCATGTGACCGTGCATACTGTCCCTGCATCCGCAGCATTGACCATGTGACCGTGCAGACTGTCACCAACATCTGCAGCATTGACCATGTGACCGTGCATACTGTCACCAACATCATGTGACCGTGCATACTGTCACCAACATCATGTGACCGTGCATACTGTCACCAACATCATGTGACCGTGCATACTGTCACCAACACCATGTGACTGTGCATACTGTCACCAACATCATGTGACCGTGCATACTGTCACCAACACCATGTGACTGTGCATACTGTCACCAACACCATGTGACTGTGCATACTGTCACCAACACCATGTGACTGTGCATACTGTCACCAACACCATGTGACCGTGCATACTGTCACCAACATCATGTGACTGTGCATACTGTCACCAACACCATGTGACTGTGCATACTGTCACCAACACCATGTGACTGTGCATACTGTCACCAACACCATGTGACCGTGCATACTGTCACCAACATCATGTGACCGTGCATACTGTCACCAACACCATGTGACTGTGCATACTGTCACCAACACCATGTTACCGTGCATACTGTCACCAACATCATGTGACCGTGCATACTGTCCCTGCATCTGCAGCATTGACCATGTGACTGTGCATACTGTCACCAACATCTGCAGCATTGACCATGTGACCGTGCATACTGTCACCAACATGTGACCGTGCATACTGTCACCAACACCATGTGACCGTGCATACTGTCACCAACACCATGTGACCGTGCATACTGTCACCAACATCATGTGACTGTGCATACTGTCACCAACATCATGTGACCGTTCATACTGTCACCAACATCATGTGACCGTGCATACTGTCACCAACACCATGTGACCGTGCATACTGTCACCAACACCATGTGACCGTGCATACTGTCACCAACATCATGTGACCGTGCATACTGTCACCAACACCATGTGACCGTGCATACTGTCACCAACACCATGTGACCGTGCATACTGTCACCAACATCATGTGACCGTGCATACTGTCACCAACATCATGTGACTGTGCATACTGTCACCAACATCATGTGACCGTGCATACTGTCACCAACACCATGTGACCGTGCATACTGTCACCAACATCATGTGACCGTGCATACTGTCACCAACATCATGTGACCGTGCATACTGTCACCAACACCATGTGACCGTGCATACTGTCACCAACATCATGTGACCGTGCATACTGTCACCAACATCATGTGACCGTGCATACTGTCACCAACATCATGTGACCGTGCATACTGTCACCAACATCATGTGACCGTGCATACTGTCACCAACACCATGTGACCGTGCATACTGTCACCAACACCATGTGACGTGCATACTGTCACCAACACCATGTGACCGTGCATACTGTCACCAACACCATGTGACCGTGCATACTGTCACCAACACCATGTGACCGTGCATACTGTCACCAACATCATGTGACTGTGCATACTGTCACCAACATCATGTGACTGTGCATACTGTCACCAACACAATGTGACGTGCATACTGTCACCAACACCATGTGACCGTGCATACTGTCACCAACACCACGTGACCGTGCATACTGTCACCAACACCATGTGACCGTGCATACTGTCCCTGCATCCGCAGCATTGACCATGTGACCGTGCAGACTGTCACCAACATCTGCAGCATTGACCATGTGACCGTGCATACTGTCACCAACATCATGTGACCGTGCATACTGTCACCAACATCATGTGACCGTGCATACTGTCACCAACATCATGTGACCGTGCATACTGTCACCAACACCATGTGACTGTGCATACTGTCACCAACATCATGTGACCGTGCATACTGTCACCAACACCATGTGACTGTGCATACTGTCACCAACACCATGTGACTGTGCATACTGTCACCAACACCATGTGACCGTGCATACTGTCACCAACATCATGTGACTGTGCATACTGTCACCAACACCATGTGACTGTGCATACTGTCATCAACACCATGTGACCGTGCATACTGTCACCAACACCATGTGACCGTGCATACTGTCACCAACACCATGTGACCGTGCATACTGTCACCAACACCATGTGACCGTGCATACTGTCACCAACACCATGTGACCGTGCATACTGTCACCAACACCATGTGACCGTGCATACTGTCACCAACATCATGTGACCGTGCATACTGTCACCAACACCATGTGACCGTGCATACTGTCACCAACACCATGTGACCGTGCATACTGTCACCAACATCATGTGACCGTGCATACTGTCACCAACATCATGTGACCGTGCATACTGTCACCAACACCATGTGACCGTGCATACCCTCACCAACACCATGTGACCGTGCATACTGTCACCAACAACTGCAGCATTGACCATGTGACCGTGCATACTGTCACCAACACCATGTGACCGTGCATACTGTCACCAACACCATGTGACCGTGCATACTGTCACCAACATCATGTGACTGTGCATACTGTCACCAACATCATGTGACCGTTCATACTGTCACCAACATCATGTGACCGTGCATACTGTCACCAACACCATGTGACCGTGCATACTGTCACCAACATCATGTGACCGTGCATACTGTCACCAACATCATGTGACCGTGCATACTGTCACCAACATCATGTGACCGTGCATACTGTCACCAACACCATGTGACCGTGCATACTGTCACCAACATCATGTGACCGTGCATACTGTCACCAACATCATGTGACCGTGCATACTGTCACCAACATCATGTGACCATGCATACTGTCACCAACACCATGTGACCGTGCATACTGTCACCAACACCATGTGACGTGCATACTGTCACCAACACCATGTGACCGTGCATACTGTCACCAACACCATGTGACCGTGCATACTGTCACCAACATCATGTGACCGTGCATACTGTCACCAACATCATGTGACTGTGCATACTGTCACCAACATCATGTGACTGTGCATACTGTCACCAACACAATGTGACGTGCATACTGTCACCAACACCATGTGACCGTGCATACTGTCACCAACACCACGTGACCGTGCATACTGTCACCAACACCATGTGACCGTGCATACTGTCCCTGCATCCGCAGCATTGACCATGTGACCGTGCAGACTGTCACCAACATCTGCAGCATTGACCATGTGACCGTGCATACTGTCACCAACATCATGTGACCGTGCATACTGTCACCAACATCATGTGACCGTGCATACTGTCACCAACATCATGTGACCGTGCATACTGTCACCAACACCATGTGACTGTGCATACTGTCACCAACACCATGTGACTGTGCATACTGTCACCAACACCATGTGACCGTGCATACTGTCACCAACATCATGTGACTGTGCATACTGTCACCAACACCATGTGACTGTGCATACTGTCACCAACACCATATGACTGTGCATACTGTCACCAACACCATGTGACCGTGCATACTGTCACCAACATCATGTGACCGTGCATACTGTCACCAACACCATGTGACTGTGCATACTGTCACCAACACCATGTTACCGTGCATACTGTCACCAACATCATGTGACCGTGCATACTGTCCCTGCATCTGCAGCATTGACCATGTGACCGTGCATACTGTCACCAACATCTGCAGCATTGACCATGTGACCGTGCATACTGTCACCAACATGTGACCGTGCATACTGTCACCAACACCATGTGACCGTGCATACTGTCACCAACATCATGTGACCATGCATACTGTCACCAACATCATGTGACCGTGCATACTGTCACCAACATCTGCAGCATTGACCATGTGACTGTGCATATTGTCCCTGCATCCGCAGCATTGACCATGTGACCGTGCATACTGTCACCAACATCATGTGACCGTGCATACTGTCACCAACACCATGTGACCGTGCATTCTGTCCCTGCATCATGTGACCGTGCATACTGTCACCAACACCATGTGACCGTGCATACTGTCCCTGCATCATGTGACCGTGCATACTGTCACCAACACCATGTGACTGTGCATACTGTCCCTGCATCATGTGACCGTGCATACTGTCACCAACATCATGTGACCGTGCATACTGTCCCTGCATCATGTGACCGTGCATACTGTCACCAACACCATGTGACCGTGCATACTGTCCCTGCATCATGTGACCGTGCATACTGTCACCAACATCATGTGACCGTGCATACTGTCCCTGCATCATGTGACCGTGCATACTGTCACCAACACCATGTGACCGTGCATTCTGTCCCTGCATCATGTGACCGTGCATACTGTCACCAACACCATGTGACCGTGCATACTGTCCCTGCATCATGTGACCGTGCATACTGTCCCTGCATCATGTGACCGTGCATACTGTCCCTGCATCATGTGACCGTGCATACTGTCCCTGCATCATGTGACCGTGCATACTGTCCCTGCATCATGTGACCGTGCATACTGTCACCAACATCATGTGACCGTGCATACTGTCACCAACATCATGTGACCGTGCATACTGTCACCAACATCATGTGACCGTGCATACTGTCACCAACACCATGTGACCGTGCATACTGTCACCATCATCATGTGACCGTGCATACTGTCACCAACACCATGTGACCGTGCATACTGTCACCAACATCATGTGACCGTGCATACTGTCACCAACATCCGCAGCACTGACCATGTGACCGTGCATACTGTCACCAACACCATGTGACCGTGAATACTGTCACCAACATCTGCAGCACTGACCATGTGACCGTGCATATTGTCCCTGCGAGTGGTTGTTGTGACTCAGGGTAGCTGAGTGACAGGGGTGTTCGTGGAAAGAGACAAGGAGAGAGAGGACTGACGTAGCAGAGACAAGGAGAGAGAGGACTGACGTAGCAGAGACAAGGAGAGAGAGGACTGACGTAGCAGAGACAAGGAGAGAGAGGACTGACGTAGCAGAGACAAGGAGAGAGAGGACTGACGTAGCAGAGACAAGGAGAGAGATGGAGACTGACGTAGCAGAGTGAACTATAAAAACAGACATCGTTCCATGTGGAGTCTGAGAATAAAACCCAAACCGGTCTCCCATCAGCACCAGCAGAGAGTAAAATCCAAACCGGTCTCCCATCAGCACCAGTAGAGAGTAAAACCCAAACCGGTCTCCCATCAGCACCAGTAGAGAGTAAAACCCAAACCGGTCTCCCATCAGCACCAGTAGAGAGTAAAACCCAAACCGGTCTCCCATCAGCACCAGTAGAGAGTAAAACCCAAACCCGTCTCCCATCAGCACCAGTAGAGAGTAAAACCCAAACCGGTCTCCCATCAGCACCAGTAGAGAGTAAAACCCAAACCGGTCTCCCATCAGCACCAGTAGACAGTAAAACCCAAACCGGTCACCCATCAGCACCAGTAGAGAGTAAAACCCAAACCGGTCTCCCATCAGCACCAGTAGAGAGTAAAACCCAAACCGGTCTCCCATCAGCACCAGTAGAGAGTAAAACCCAAACCGGTCTCCCATCAGCACCAGTAGAGAGTAAAACCCAAACCGGTCTCCCATCAGCACCAGTAGAGAGTAAAACCCAAACCGGTCTCCCATCAGCACCAGTAGAGAGTAAAACCCAAACCGGTCACCCATCAGCACCAGTAGAGAGTAAAACCCAAACCGGTCTCCCATCAGCACCAGTAGAGAGTAAAACCCAAACCGGTCTCCCATCAGCACCAGTAGAGAGTAAAACCCAAACCGGTCTCCCATCAGCACCAGTAGACAGTAAAACCCAAACCGGTCACCCATCAGCACCAGTAGAGAGTAAAACCCAAACCGGTCTCCCATCAGCACCAGTAGAGAGTAAAACCCAAACCGGTCTCCCATCAGCACCAGTAGAGAGTAAAACCCAAACCGGTCTCCCATCAGCACCAGTAGAGAGTAAAACCCAAACCGGTCTCCCATCAGCACCAGTAGACAGTAAAACCCAAACCGGTCACCCATCAGCACCAGTAGAGAGTAAAACCCAAACCGGTCTCCCATCAGCACCAGTAGAGAGTAAAACCCAAACCGGTCTCCCATCAGCACCAGTAGAGAGTAAAACCCAAACCGGTCTCCCATCAGCACCAGTAGAGAGTAAAACCCAAACCGGTCTCCCATCAGCACCAGTAGAGAGTAAAACCCAAACCGGTCTCCCATCAGCACCAGTAGAGAGTAAAACCCAAACCGGTCTCCCATCAGCACCAGTAGAGAGTAAAACCCAAACCGGTCACCCATCAGCACCAGTAGAGAGTAAAACCCAAACCGGTCTCCCATCAGCACCAGTAGAGAGTAAAACCCAAACCGGTCTCCCATCAGCACCAGTAGACAGTAAAACCCAAACCGGTCTCCCATCAGCACCAGTAGAGAGTAAAACCCAAACCGGTCTCCCATCAGCACCAGTAGACAGTAAAACCCAAACCGGTCACCCATCAGCACCAGTAGAGAGTAAAACCCAAACCGGTCTCCCATCAGCACCAGTAGAGAGTAAAACCCAAACCGGTCTCCCATCAGCACCAGTAGAGAGTAAAACCCAAACCGGTCTCCCATCAGCACCAGTAGAGAGTAAAACCCAAACCGGTCTCCCATCAGCACCAGTA
The DNA here is from genome assembly GCF_057628025.1 of Oncorhynchus mykiss. NCBI lineage: Eukaryota > Metazoa > Chordata > Actinopteri > Salmoniformes > Salmonidae > Oncorhynchus > Oncorhynchus mykiss. The sequence goes on from NC_143037.1 coordinate 80,733,210, forward strand.
GACAGTAAAACCCAAACCGGTCACCCATCAGCACCAGTAGAGAGTAAAACCCAAACCGGTCTCCCATCAGCACCAGTAGAGAGTAAAACCCAAACCGGTCTCCCATCAGCACCAGTAGAGAGTAAAACCCAAACCGGTCTCCCATCAGCACCAGTAGAGAGTAAAACCCAAACCGGTCTCCCATCAGCACCAGTAGAGAGTAAAACCCAAACCGGTCTCCCATCAGCACCAGTAGAGAGTAAAACCCAAACCGGTCTCCCATCAGCACCAGTAGAGAGTAAAACCCAAACCGGTCTCCCATCAGCACCAGTAGAGAGTAAAACCCAAACCGGTCTCCCATCAGCACCAGTAGAGAGTAAAACCCAAACCGGTCTCCCATCAGCACCAGTAGAGAGTAAAACCCAAACCAGTCTCCCATCAGCACCAGTAGAGAGTAAAACCCAAACCGGTCACCCATCAGCACCAGTAGAGAGTAAAACCCAAACCGGTCTCCCATCAGCACCAGTAGTTGTCATACCTGTCGTCCAGGATGTTGCGGTCCTGCTGGCTCCGGTCCAAACAGCTCTGTCTCTCTCTCAGCTCTCCCAGGAGAGACGTCACCTGGGCCTTCAGCGCCTCGACATCCTTATCCAGCTAAACACACAGACAGATAGTAGTACTGTCTGACAGACAGACAGACAGACAGACAGATAGTAGTACTGTCTGACAGACAGACAGACAGACAGACAGATAGTAGTACTGTCTGACAGACAGATAGTAGTACTGTCTGACAGACAGATAGTACTGAAAGGACCAGACAGACAGATAGTAGTACTGTCTGACAGACAGATAGTAGTACTGTCTGACAGACAAATAGTAGTACTGTCTGACAGACAAATAGTAGTACTGTCTCACAGACAGATAGTAGTACTGTCTGACAGACAGATAGTAGTACTGTCTGACAGACAGATAGTAGTACTGTCTGACAGACAGATAGTAGTACTGTCTGACAGACAGATAGTAGTACTGTCTCACAGACAGATAGTAGTACTGTCTGACAGACAGATAGTAGTACTGTCTGACAGACAAATAGTAGTACTGTCTGACAGACAAATAGTAGTGCTGTCTGACAGACAAATAGTAGTACTGTCTCACAGACAGATAGTAGTACTGTCTGACAGACAGATAGTAGTACTGTCTGACAGACAGATAGTAGTACTGTCTGACAGACAGATAGTAGTACTGTCTGACAGACAGATAGTAGTGAAAGGACCAGACAGACAGATAGTAGTACTGTCTGACAGACAGATAGTACTGAAAGGACCAGACAGATAGTAGTACTGTCTGACAGACAGATAGTACTGAAAGGACCAGACAGATAGTAGTGAAAGGACCAGGCAGTAGGACTGACTGTTACACAAAATGACTAAGTCTGGTGTGTGTACCTGGGTACAGTGTGTGTGTAGTGTGTGTGTGTACCTGGGTACAGTGTGTGTGTAGTGTGTGTGTGTGTACCTGGGTACATTGTGTGTGTGTGTGTGTGTGTGTGTGTGTGTGTGTGTGTGTGTGTGTACCTGGGTACAGTGTGTGTGTGTACCTGGGTACAGTGTGTGTGTGTAGTGTGTACCTGGGTACAGTGTGTGTAGTGTGTGGTGTAGTGTGTGGTGTATAGTGTAGAGTGTATAGTGTAGAGTGTATAGTGTAGTGTAGAGTGTATAGTGTAGTGTTGAGTGTGTGGTGTAGTGTAGTGTGTGTGGTGTAGTGTAGTGTGTAGTGTAGTGTGTAGAGCGTGTAGTGTAGTGTGTAACGCGTGGTGTAGTGTAGTGTGTGGTGTAGTGTGTAGTGTAGTGTGTAGTGTAGTGTAGTGTGTAGTGTATAGTGTAGTGTATAGTGTAGTGTATAGTGTAGTGTGTGGTGTAGTGTGTAGTGTAAAGTGTAGTGTATGGTGTAGTGTATAGTGTGGTGTATAGTGTAGTGTAAAGTGTAGTGTAGTGTGTATAGTGTAGTGTGTAGTGTAATGTGTAGTGTGTAGTGTATAGTGTAATGTGTAGTGTAATGTGTAGTGTGTAGTGTATAGTGTAATGTGTAGTGTAAAGTGTAGTGTAGTGTAGTGTAGTGTGTAGTGTAATGTAGTGTAGTGTAATGTGTAGTGTAATGTGTAGTGTAAAGTGTAGTGTGTAGTGTATAGTGTAATGTGTAGTGTAAAGTGTAGTGTAGTGTAGTGTAGTGTATAGTGTAATGTGTAGTGTAATGTGTAGTGTAAAGTGTAGTGTAGTGTAGTGTAGTGTGTAGTGTAATGTAGTGTAGTGTATAGTGTAGTGTGTAGTGTAGTGTAGTGTGTAGTGTGTAGTGTATAGTGTAATGTGTAGTGTAATGTGTAGTGTAAAGTGTAGTGTAGTGTATAGTGTAGTGTGTAGTGTAGTGTGTAGTGTAGAGTGTAGTGTGTAGTGTATAGTGTAGTGTGTATAGTGTAGTGTATAGTGTAGTGTAGTGTGTAGTGTAGTGTGTAGTGTAGTGTGTAGTGTAATGTGTGTAGTGTGTAATGTGTGGTGTAGTGTATGGTGTAGTGTATAGTGTAGTGTGTAGTGTAGTGTGTAGTGTAGAGTGTGTAGTGTAGTGTGTAGTGTATAGTGTAGTGTAGAGTGTGTAGTGTAGTGTGTAGTGTAGAGTGTGTAGTGTAGTGTGTAGTGTATAGTGTAGTGTGTAGTGTATAGTGTAGTGTGTATAGTGTAGTGTATAGTGTAGTGTAGTGTGTAGTGTAGTGTGTAGTGTAGAGTGTGTAGTGTAGTGTGTAGTGTAGAGTGTGTAGTGTAGTGTGTAGTGTATAGTGTAGTGTGTAGTGTATAGTGTAGTGTGTATAGTGTAGTGTATAGTGTAGTGTAGTGTGTAGTGTAGTGTGTAGTGTAGTGTGTAGTGTAATGTGTGTAGTGTGTAATGTGTGGTGTAGTGTATGGTGTAGTGTATAGTGTAGTGTATAGTGTAGTGTATAGTGTAGTGTGTAGTGTAGTGTGTAGTGTAGTGTGTAGTGTAATGTGTGTAGTGTGTATTGTGTGGTGAAGTGTATAGTGTAGTATGTAGTGCGTAGTGTAGTGTGTAGTATAGTGTTTAGTGTAGTGTGTAGTATAGTGTGTAGTAGTGTGTAGTGTGTAGTGTAGTATAGTGTAGTATAGTGTGTAGTATAGTGTGTAGTAGAGTGTGTAGTGTAGTGTGTAGTATAGTGTGCAGTGTAGTGTGTAGTGTGTAGTGTAGATTGTAGTGTATAGTGTTTAGTATAGTGTGTAGTGTGTAGTGTATAGCGTAGTGTAGTGTCTAGTGTGTAGTGTAGTGTAGTGTGTAGTGTGTAGTGTAGTGTGTACCTGGGTACAGTCTTTGTCTTTCTGTTTAAGCAGCACTTCAGTTCTGTCTCTCTGAGCTGAACTCTTCTGGAGGGAATCCAACTGCTCCTGCAGCTCTTTGTACCTACACACACACACACACACACACACACACACACACACACACACAGGGACACACACACACACACACACACACACACACACACACACACACACACACAGGGACACACACACACACACACACACACACACAGGGACACACACACGCACACCACACACAGGGACACCACACCACACCACACACAGGGACACCACACCACACAACACACAGGGACACCACACCCACACAACACACAGGGACACCACACCACACACACAGGGACACCTCACCACACCACACACACAGGGACACCTCACCACACCACACACACAGGGACACCACACCACACACACAGGGACACCACACCACACACACAGGGACACCACACCACACACACAGGGACACCACACCACACACACAGGGACACCACACCACACACACAGGGACACCACACCACACACACAGGGACACCACACCACACACACAGGGACACCACACCACACACACAGGGACACCACACCACACACACAGGGACACCACACCACACACACAGGGACACCACACACACACACAGGGACACCACACACACAGGGACACCACACCACACACACAGGGACACCACACCACACACACACCACACCACACACACAGGGACACCACACACACACACAGGGACACCACACACACAGGGACACCACACCACACACACAGGGACACCACACCACACACACAGGGACACCACACCACACACACAGGGACACCACACACACAGGGACACCACACACACACACACGGGGACACCACACCACACACACAGGGACACCACACCACACACACAGGGACACCACACCACACACACAGGGACACCACACCACACACACACAGGGACACCACACCACACACACACAGGGACACCACACCACACACACACACGGGGACACGACACCACACACAGGGACACCACACCACACACAGGGACACCACACACAGGGACACCACGCACAGGGACACCACACCCACACGGGGACACCACACCACACACAGGGACACCACATCCACACACAGGGACACCACATCCACACACACAGGGATACCACATCCACACGGGGACACCACACCACACACAGGGACACCACACAGGGACACCACACCCACACACAGGGACACCACACCCACACACAGGGACACCACACCCACACACAGGGACACCACACCCACACACAGGGACACCACACCCACACACAGGGACACCACACCACACCCACACACAGGGACACCACACCACACAGGGACACCACACCACACGGGGACACCACACCACACGGGGACACCACACCACACAAACGGACACCACACCACACACACGGACACCACACCCACACACAGGGACACCACACCCACACACAGGGACACCACACCCACACACAGGGACACCACACCCACACACAGTGACACCACACAACACCACACACACACGGACACCACACAACACCACACACACACACGGACACCACACAACACCACACATAGGAACATATTTAGGATCACAGGTCATAACCACTACAAGGCAGAATAGTGAGACACACTTACCTGCCCTGTGTGGCTTGAAGCTGCTCTGTGAGTTTGGCCAGGTGGGAGCTGAGGAGACAGGAAGCAGACATCAACACACTGCAGGAAGTGATGCTGACTGTCAGAAAATGATATCATACCTGTCAGAGGAGGGCGGGGCATCGGAACGCTGAACCGTTTCCTCAGTAACACCACAACTCTAAGGAACACAATTATAGTCCCCAGTAAGACTTCACATTTCCAAGCTATCATTTCTTCACAGAATGACCGTAACACCACACACACACCAGTTTGGTTCGGAGCTGCTCAACCGAGCGATGAAGGTAGTCTCTCTCTCTCTCTCCCTCCTCCCTCTCTTTCTCCAGCTCTTCATTCCTCCTCCTCAGATCTCTCATCCCTTCTTCGAACTCCTCTTTGTGGCTCTTCAGCAGCTGGAGAAAGTCGTTCCCTCCTCCTACAGGCTAGAGAAAGAGACAGGAAGTTGATAGATAGTATATCTCCATGTTGCCAAAGAAACAACAAGTTTGTATTGAAATAAGGAGTGAGGGAGAACCAGAAGCTAAAACAAAGGAAAAGCACGACTTCAGGTTAACCACTAATTACACAGAGCGAGAGAGAGGCCATCTAAGAGGCAGAGAGGTGATTGGTGAGATCAGGAACACGTGGGCGGGACTGGGGAGGGTACTTCTCATGGAGCAAAATGTAACCTTTATGTAACTGGGCAAGTCAGTAAGGAACAAATTGTTATTTACAATGACGGCCTACACCAGCCAAACCCTGACGACGCTGGGCCAATTGTGCTCCGCCCTGTGGGACTCCCAGTCAGGGCCGGATGTGACACAGCCTTGGCTGAACACACTGTGGGACTCCCAGCCTTGGCTGAACACACTGTGGGACTCCCAGCCTTGGCTGAACACACTGTGGGACTCCCAGCCTTGGCTGAACACACTGTGAACACACATGCCCCAGGACTACCTGACATGATGACTCCTTGCTGTCCCCAGTCCACCTGGCTGTGCTGCTGCTCCAGTTTCAACTGTTCTGCCTTAATATTATTCGACCATGCTGGTCATTTATGAACATTTGAACATCTTGGCCATGTTCTGTTATAATCTCCACCCGGCACAGCCAGAAGAGGACTGGCCACCCCACATAGCCTGGTTCCTCTCTAGGTTTCTTCCTAGGTTTTGGCCTTTCTAGGGAGTTTTTCCTAGCCACCGTGCTTCTAAATCTGCATTGCTTGCTGTTTGGGGTTTTAGGCTGGGTTTCTGTACAGCACTTTGAGATATCAGCTGATGTACGAAGGGCAATATAAATAAATTTGATTTGATTTTGATTTGATTTGACTGTGGGACTCCCAGCCTTGGCTGAACACACTGTGGGACTCCCAGCCTTGGCTGAACACACTGTGGGACTCCCAGCCTTGGCTGAACACACTGTGGGACTCCCAGCCTTGGCTGAACACACTGTGGGACTCCCAGCCTTGGCTGAACACACTGTGGGACTCCCAGCCTTGGCTGAACACACTGTGGGACTCCCAGCCTTGGCTGAACACACTGTGGGACTCCCAGCCTTGGCTGAACACACTGTGGGACTCCCAGCCTTGGCTGAACACACTGTGGGACTCCCAGCCTTGGCTGAACACACTGTGGGACTCCCAGCCTTGGCTGAACACACCGTGGGACTCCCAGCCTTGGCTGAACACACCGTGGGACTCCCAGCCTTGGCTGAACACACCGTGGGACTCCCAGCCTTGGCTGAACACACCGTGGGACTCCCAGCCTTGGCTGAACACACCGTGGGACTCCCAGCCTTGGCTGAACACACCGTGGGACTCCCAGCCTTAGCTGAACACACTCCCTTCACACGTTTCTTTTACCAACCGTGTGGGTACCAAAAAATGTATTCCAATGAAACATTTCCCTAACCCAAACCCTCTGGAAATAAACCTTTCCTTGTTTTACCTCTGGTTTTCTGGTCCCCACAAGGATAGTAAAACCAAACACACTCCCTTCAAACAAACAGAAGTAAAAAACAAGTGAGCATACCCACGGAATCTCGCTGTCACAACAGTATGTGGACACCCCTTCAAATGAGTGGATTGGGCTATTTCAGCCACACCCGTTGTTGACAGGTGTATAAACTTGAGCACACAGCTATGCAATCTCCACAGACAAACATTGGCAGTAGAATGGCCTTACACTACATGATCAAAAGTGTGTATCTTGGAATTTACACTGTTCTATGTATTAGACCTAGATACTGTGTGTGTGGTTTCACATGTATGTATTTCAGTCCTTAACTAATAATGTTCTGTGCTATGCATTATGTCATGTTGACCCCAGGAAGAGTAGCTGAGACTTTGCAGTGGCTAATGGGGATCCTAATCAATACCAAATCCAGATTTGTCCGTCGGACTGCAAGATGGTGAAGCGTGATTCATCACTCTGGAGAACGCTCCAGAGTCCAATGGCGGCGAGAGCTTTACACCACCGTCCAGTCGACGCTTGGCATTGAGCATGGTGATATTAGGATTGTGTGCGGCTGCACGGGCTATGGAAACCCATTTCATGAAGATCCTGACAAAACAGTTATTGTGTCGATGTTGCTTCCAGAGGCAGTTTGGAACTCGGTAGTGAGTGCTTTTTAAGCGGAACGGGCTTCAGCACTCGGCGGTGCCGTTCTGTGAGCCTGTTCCACTTTCCGGCTGAGCCGTTGTTGTTCCGAGACGTTTCCACTTCACAAAACTATGAAATAAAACATATGGAATCACGTAGTAACCAAAAAAAAAAAAAGTGTTAAACTAATCTAAATATATTTTGGATTCTTCAAAGCAGCCACCCTTTGCCTTGATGACAGCTTTGAACACTCTTGGCATTCTCTCAACCAGCTCCATCAGGAATGCTTTTGAAACAGTCTTGAAGTAGTTCCCACATATGCTGAGCACTTGTTGACTGCTTTTCCTTCACTCTGCGGTCCAACTCATCCCAAACCATCTCAATTGGGTTGAGGTCAGGTGATTGTGGAGGAAAGGTCATCTGATGCAGCACTCCATCCCTCTCCATCTTGGTCAAATAGCCCTTACACAGCCTGGAGGTGTGTTGTCATTGTCCTGTTGAAAAGCAAATGATAGTCCCACTAAGCGCAAACCAGATGGCATGGCATAACGCTGCAGAATGCTGTGGTAGACATGCTGGTTAAGTGTGCCTTGAATTCTAAATAAATCACTGACAGTGTCACTAGCAAAGCACCCCCACACCATCAGACCTCCTCCTCCATGCTTCACGGTGGGAGCCACACATGCGGAGATCAACCGTTCACCTACTGTGTCTCACAAATACAAGGCGGTTGGAACCAAAAATCTCAATTTTGGATCCATCGGATCAAAGGACAGATTTCCACCGGTTTAATGTCCATTGCTCGTGTTTCTTGGCCCAAGCAAGTCTCTTCTTATTATTGGTGTCCTTTAGTAGTCATTTCTTTGCAGCAATTCAACCATGAAGGCCTGATTCACACAGTCTCCTCTGAACAGTTGATGTTGAGATGAGTCTGTTACTTGAACTATGTAAAGCATTTATTGGGCTGCAATTTCTGAGGCTGGTAACTCTAATGAACGTATCCTCTGCAGCAGAGCTAACTCCGTCTCTTCCTTTCCTGTGGCGGTCCTCATGAGAAACAGTTTCATCATAGCGCTTGATGGTTTTTGCGACTGTCCTTGAAGAAACTGTCAAAGTTCTTGAAATGTTCTGTATTGACTGACCTTCACGTCTTAAAGTAATGATGGACTGTCATTTCTCTTTGCTTATTTGAGCTGTTCTTGCCATAATATGGACTTGGTATTTAACCAAATAGAACTATCTTCTGTATACCACACCTACCTTGTCACAACACAACTGATTGGCTCAAACGCATAAGGAAGGAAAGAAATTCCACAAATTAACTTTGCCTGTTAATTGAAATGCATTCCAGGTGATTACCACATGAAGCTGGTTGAGAGAATGCCAAAAGTGTGCAAAGCTGTCATCAAGGGTGGCTATTTGAAGAAAACATATTTTGATTTGTTTAACACTTTTTTACTTACTACATGATTCCAAACCCTGCAATGAGTAGGTGTGTCCAAACTTTTGGCTGGTACTGTAAATACAGAGCATTCGGAAAGTATTCAGACCCCTTGACTTTTTCTATATTTTATAACGTTACTGCCTTTTTCTAAAATGGGTTAAATTATTTATTTTCCTGATCAACACACAATACCTCATAATGACATCACAATACCTCATAATGACAAAGCAAAAACAGGTTTAGAAATGTTAGCACATTTATTACAAATAAAAACAAAGATACCTTATTTACATAAATATTCAGACTCAAAATTGAGCTCAGGTGCATCCTGTTTCCATTGATCATCCTTGAGATGTTTCTACAACTTGATTGGAGTCCACATGTGGTAAAGTCAATTGATTGGACATGATTTGGAAAGGCACACACCTGTCTATAAAAGGTCCCACATTTAACAGTGCAGTGCATTTAACAGTGCATAACAGAGCAAAAACCAAGCCATGAGGTCAAATTGATTGTCCGTAGAGCTCCGAGACATGATTGTGTCATGGCACAGATCTGGGGAAGGGTACCAAAAAATGTTTGCAGTATTGAAGGTCTCCAAGAACACAGTGGCCTCTATCATTCTTAAATGGAAGAAGTTTGGAACCACCAAGACTTTTCTTAGAGCTGGCCACTCTGCTAAACTGAGCAATCGGGGAAGAAGGGTCTTGGTCAGGGAGGTGACCAAGAACCCGCTGGTCACTCTAACAGAGCTCTAGACATCTCTAGTGTTCTCTAGAGTCTAGACTCTAGAGTTCCTCTGTGGAGATGGGAGAACCTTCCAGAAGGACAAACATCTCTGCAGCTCTTCACCAATCAGGCCTTTATGGTAGAGTGACCAGACGGAAACCATTCCTCAGTAAAAGGCACCTAAAGGACTCTCAGACCATGAGAAATAAGACTCTCTGGTCTGATGAATAAGACTATTTGGCCTGAATGCCAAGCGTCACGTCTGGAGGAAACCAGGCACCGCTCATCACCTGGCCAATACATTTCTAAAAACCTGTTTGCTTTGTCATTATAGGGTATTGTGATGTCATTATAGGGTATTGTGATGTCATTATATTGTATTGTGTGTAGATTGATGGGGGGGGGGGCAATTGAATCTATCTATATTCATCCCTCAATCTATCTGGACTGACCAGAGAGGATGCCATAGGTCCGTTGGTCTCCGAGCCATGGATGGGGCCGTTGACCAGCAGGCCTTGGTTCGCTCCAGGGTTGGGGGGGCTAGAGGGGCTGGCCAGGCTGGTGAGGCTATGGTTCTCCATGGCCAGTCTCTCCACTAGCGCCCGGGCCTCCTGGAAACGACAGCTGAGGAACTCTCTCTCTTCTCTAGACCGCCGCTGCCATTCCTCCATCTCCTCACAGCGCTGACGCAGGGCCTGGTTGCTGCGCTGCAACGCCTCTACACACACACACACACACACACTCCGTGCCTCAATGTGGATCCAAATATAATATTTGAATGTGTTTGTTTGAGTAAATGTGTGTGTGTGTGATTGAGTCCTACCTCGGAGCTGCTGGTTGTCTCCCAGTAGTCTAGTCACCACCTCATTGGCTGCCAGCTCAGCAGGAACCTGAAGAGCCACGTTACCCTCTTCCCCTGCCATCTCCCACTGCAGGGCCATGTCTGCCTGGGGCTGCACCATGCCGCTGAACATCATGCATCGTATTATATAGAAAACAAGAAATGTATACAGACACACCATCACTTCTGTACAGAATTACAGTATCTGCCTGTTGGCACTGATCCAATGATTCAAAGCTACTAGTACACAACACTAGGAAGGTTTCCATTCACCCAGGTTTATTCAACAAAAGCAATGTAGCAACAACAACAAATCATTGCAACATATGTAATGGAAAGGCAATATATATGTAGGAGCAATGTTTTAAAGATCGACAACAATTTTATTTTGTCAAACTTTCTTTACAGCGACAATAAATTAGGATTGCCACATACTTTTGAAGGCACGTGATGTCATCACATAACAATAAGTTCCACTCCACATTTAATTCTAAATGCCTACTTCTTGCAAAAATCATTATTTTTAAAGTTAAAAAAAATATTGCCCTGACTTCCAAGAATGCCTGAATTGCTTCACCTTGTTTTTCTGGTTGGCTGGCAACTTTATCCAATTATATCACATCTACAGGAGTGTACGTTTCACCATCCAATTATATCACATCTACAGGAGTGTAAGTCTCACCATCCAATTATATCACATCTACAGGAGTGTACGTTTCACCATGGCGACCACAGACCGTGGTGATACGTTGACACATGAGAAATATTAGAATATGGCAAATATTAGGTTGGACAATAGAACAAGTCAGAATTCACCCAAGGCTGAAAAACAGCCAAAGAACGTTGTCCGAGCTGGAAAACTAGTAAATGAAATTAAACAAACCTTCACAGAGTCTCTTCTGAATGGAGTGACGCTTATAATTACATTTACACTAAATGTCACAAAAAAATGTATTCCTTTTCATTTTCCCACTACAATCTGTTTGGACGAAACTGGGTAAAAAAAACAAAAACTTGAAGATAGTGAACATCCACCCATTGATAGTGTCAACTGTGCTTATGTCTGCGTAATGAGGAAGTAGGGAAAACATGAAAACTACTGACTATTTCTGGTCTATTGTTCGATAACAACTGAGCTCGCTGCCCAGACTTAAATAATTACAAAGAGGAGACTCTCCTGATTAAATTGGTGTACGACTTGAAAAAAATCAAAATATACAGTGTGATTTTTGGTGAAATAGACAGTCATACCCCTTTAGGAAACAATGGGGCGACCTCCCAAGTGCCATGAGTGAAAATCTAATCTTGACATTTTAACAGCTTTCTATATTATTAACACCAGCTGTCAGCTGCCCACATTTACATCTTTAGAAAGAATAGACTATCCTGAATGAAATGGTGTAGAACTTCCAAACATTTTCTAACCAGTTTTATTTTCTAAACAGTTTCAATCGAGGTGTTGTTCCACCTCATTAACTCACATAGAAGTTGCCCATTTCAGCATCGAGGACAATTCATGTTTGAGGTTTTACTGAGACGGACAAACTTCTCTCTTCGAGGAGAAGCCCACGCACTTCACCAATGTTTCCGCAGATCATGTATGTAGACGTGTGTCCTGCACGATTTGGCACATTTTCCAACCCTTGTTGTTCTCCGTACAAATAATAACTTGGGACATGTGTGCTTCCCTATCAAAGTAAGCTCCTTGTTTTCTGTATATCGTGTTGTTTCTACTGTAGCATGAAGTATGTATGTATCATAATGTATTTACAGTTTTAGTCACATTTTCAAGTACTGGTGACAAATAATGCATTCTGATTATTGCATAGATTATAATGGACACCTATGATGTGTGTAAAATGCTTTTTTGAAGGTTGATTATAATGAGCTAATCCTAAACTATTTGGCAGCTGTGTGTGGCGCCAACGTTCGTTGACATTATACAATGCATTCTGAGGTCACGTAAACTTCTGTCAGACCAAAGATGTTATAACGACGTGAAGGAATGGTTCACTCATCTTTCAAGTAAACTGCCACAAGTGAATGAAAGGAAGTGGATGATCGTAGACAACACACCCCCCCCTTCAACATGCATATTGCAAACAGACCAAATGTATCTGGTCTCCTCTTATTATCTTTGGTTGACACTAAAGAACAAACATGGCGGGCAACACAAACTGCCCCATCGTCGGATTACAGTCTAGAAAGGGTTTTACTATATTATTTAGATCAATGTTGAGCTCACCTGTGATGTGATGAATTTGGAATAGTAATTGCTATTAGCTAATTCATATTGTAGTTTCTGTCAGCCGAGAGTTATCTAAATATGACGGATTGTATATATGTCAATATTTCCTCAGTTAGGACTAATGTTGCCTACATTTCTCGGTTTGGATGATTGTATTGTGTCAATATTTCCTCAGCAACTCATAACAACATAGCATGGTAGCAACTCAACATGATTTGATTTGACATGGTACAAACATTATTGGGCACAAAGCAGCCACAACAGTCAGTAAGGTAGAGACAACAATAAATCGCACAAAGCAGCCACAACAGTCAGTAAGGTAGAGACAACAATAAATCACACAAAGCAGCCACAAAAGTCAGTAAGGTAGAGACAACAATACATCACACAAAGCAGCCACAACAGTCAGTAAGGTAGAGACAACAATACATCACACAAAGCAGCCACAACAGTCAGTAAGGTAGAGACAACAATACATCACACAAAGCAGCCACAACAGTCAGTAAGGTAGAGACAACAATACATCACACAAAGCAGCCACAACAGTCAGTAAGGTAGAGACAACAATACATCACACAAAGCAGCCACAACAGTCAGTAAGGTAGAGACAACAATACATCACACAAAGCAGCCACAACAGTCAGTAAGGTAGAGACAACAATACATCACACAAAGCAGCCACAACAGTCAGTAAGGTAGAAACAACAATACATCACACAAAGCAGCCACAACAGTCAGTAAGGTAGAGACAACAATACATCACACAAAGCAGCCACAACAGTCAGTAAGGTAGAAACAACAATACATCACACAAAGCAGCCACAACAGTAAGGTAGATACAACAATACATCACACAAAGCAGCCACAACAGTCAGTAAGGTAGAGACAACAATACATCACACAAAGCAGCCACAACGGTCAGTAAGGTAGAGACAACAATACATCACACAAAGCAGCCACAACAGTCAGTAAGGTAGAGACAACAATACATCACACAAAGCAGCCACAACAGTCAGTAAGGTAGAGACAACAATACATCACACAAAGCAGCCACAACAGTCAGTAAGGTAGAAACAACAATACATCACACAAAGCAGCCACAACAGTCAGTAAGGTAGAGACAACAATACATCACACAAAGCAGCCACAACAGTCAGTAAGGTAGAAACAACAATACATCACACAAAGCAGCCACAACAGTAAGGTAGAGACAACAATACATCACACAAAGCAGCCACAACAGTCAGTAAGGTAGAGACAACAATACATCACACAAAGCAGCCACAACAGTCAGTAAGGTAGAGACAACAATACATCACACAAAGCAGCCACAACAGTCAGTAAGGTAGAGACAACAATACATCACACAAAGCAGCCACAACAGTCAGTAAGGTAGAGACAACAATACATCACACAAAGCAGCCACAACAGTCAGTAAGAGTCTCCATGATTGAGTCTTTGAATGAAGAATGAAATCGGCGACATATTGAAAAAGAGGACAGGGACATGAGTTTTGTTTAGATTTAACTACTATTTTTTTAATGGTTAACCATGACCAGAACATGTGCCAGCCATCGCTATCAACAACGTGTACCCAGGCGAACAGTGAGCTTGCCCACCAAGTTGCTAACCTTATTCTTATTATTAACAAATGACATGAGCTAAGTCTACAGGGTTAACGCGAAGCCGGCATTGTAACGCAGAACAATGGGCTGGGAAGAGATTTGTTGCTCAGAGCTAATAGGAGTGTAACCCGCTGTGAAATGGCTTGGGGTGCACAATAATAACCTTTCAGGCGGTGGCGTCACTCGCTCTGAGACCTTGAAGTAGTTGTTTTCCCTGCTTTTGTGGGGCGACGAGTAACGATGCTTCGAGGGTGACTGTTGTCAATGTGTGCAGAGGGTTCGAGCCCAGGTAGGGGCGAGGAGAGGGACGGAAGCTCTACTGGTACAGGAGCAGGGTGAAAAAGGCCCTAAAACATGGCCTGGTTTTTTTGCGATTACTTCAAAACTACGGCACGCAGCTGCGACATATGGTCATATTATTAAACTGGGCTCCATGTCAGATGCAGTGAACTAGTTTTTAAACATAAAAAAAGTGTTACAAATATTATTCAATGAATGCGTTCTATCCATGCTGACTCCCACATGAGGTGAGAGGGCATACAGGCTGTCGCCAATGTAATGATCAACTTGTCTAAATGGGTTCTGGAAACACTTCAACCACTACATTTGTAATCAACACTGTTATGTAACGTTGTGTGTATCGTCATTACGTCCAGTTTATCGACAAACACTTGGTTCAATGGAATAGCACCCTTAAATTAAATTGTCGCCTATTTTCTACGCGAACTTTCTAAATAACAACAACAAAAACAAGTTACTGGACAAGTTAATGGAGAAACAGCCAGTCCTCTCGGAGTTAGCCAGCCTACTTTCACTTTCGCTTCTAGTTCCATCGTGGTGGTTGGTGATTATATCTAGTTAGCTAACCTATCTTTACTTAGCAAACCCCCGCTAACTACACACCGTGGTAGCTAATGAAACACGGTCTGCTCGCTCGCCAACTAGTCATATAATGCCTATTAGAAAGAAAATCCGTCAACAACACCGTTCGACTGGTAAGGTTAGCTAGACTGACATGGGTAAATGCGGACTAGCCATGACCATCGCGTTAGCTAGTTAGCACAACAGTGGCTGGTCAATGACACATCTAGCTAACTTGATGTCAAGAAAGCTTACCTTTTCTCTGTAGCTTTAGCTAGCCTTAATCAGGCTAACAACGGTAGTTGATTAAGTTAATAGCTCTGGTTTGATTGTCGCAGACCAAGCGTATTTCCGCAACCGACACCAACTCTACGTTGTGTTTCTATTCAAATCTGGTAAAAAAAAAATAAAGTAGTTCTAGCTGATAGGTCTCTTGACATTATGCTAATGCTAGCTGTCAAAGTGACATTATGCTAATGCTAGCTTGCGCCAGGAACTCCTACTTCCGCCTGTCAGAGATGACGTCATCTTCTTTGACGTTTAACGGCGGCGGGCATCTAAATAATGTTGCATTACCGCCATCTACTGGACTGGAGTATAACTCCCTTATACTTTGCTTGAAAATAAATACCTTACCATCTAACACCACACTCACAACAACAAAAAATGTGTTACTCCACTATTTACATCTATTTAGGCCTACTTCAGGCCATAAATGCTAAAAATCCAATCTTACTGAAACATATATCAGTTGTTTATATCTCTGTTCTGGTACAGATCTACTACACCCCTCCTCTCAGGATCCCCCCCTCTGTTCTGGTACAGATCTACTACACCACTCCTCTCAGGATCCCTCCCTCTGTTCTGGTACAGATCTACTAGTTACACCACTCCTCTCAGGATCCCTCCCTCTGTTCTGGTACAGATCTACTACACCAGTCCTCTCAGGATCCCTCCCTCTGTTCTGGTACAGATCTAGTAGTCACACCAGTCCTCTCAGGATCCCTCCCTCTGTTCTGGTACAGATCTAGTAGTCACACCAGTCCTCTCAGGATCCCTCCCTCTGTTCTGGTACAGATCTACTACACCAGTCCTCTCAGGATCCCTCCCTCTGTTCTGGTACAGATCTAGTAGTCACACCAGTCCTCTCAGGATCCCTCCCTCTGTTCTGGTACAGATCTACTACACCAGTCCTCTCAGGATCCCTCCCTCTGTTCTGGTACAGATCTACTACACCACTCCTCTCAGGATCCCTCCGTCTGTTCTGGTACAGATCTACTAGTTACACCCCTCCTCTCAGCATCCCTCCCTCTGTTCTGGTACAGATCTACTACACCCCTCCTCTCAGGATCCCTCCCTCTGTTCTGGTACATATCTACTACACCAGTCCTCTCAGGATCCCTCCCTCTGTTCTGGTACAGATCTACTACACCCCTCCTCTCAGGATCCCTCCCTCTGTTCTGGTACAGATCTACTACACCCCTCCTCTCAGGATCCCTCCCTCTGTTCTGGTACAGATCTACTACACCAGTCCTCTCAGGATCCCTCCCTCTGTTCTGGTACAGATCTACTACACCACTCCTCTCAGGATCCCTCCCTCTGTTCTGGTACAGATCTACTAGTTACACCACTCCTCTCGGGATCCCTCCCTCTGTTCTGGTACAGATCTACTACACCAGTCCTCTCAGGATCCCTCCCTCTGTTCTGGTACAGATCTACTAGTCACACCAGTCCTCTCAGGATCCCTCCCTCTGTTCTGGTACAGATCTACTAGTCACACCAGTCCTCTCAGGATCCCTCCCTCTGTTCTGGTACAGATCTACTACACCAGTCCTCTCAGGATCCCTCCCCCTTGACCCATCTTCCTCTACTTTCTTCACTACCTCAGCATAGGTCAACTTCTGCACTACTCTAACCCTGGAAACCTCAACCTGCCTCTCTCACACGGGACATTTCTGATCCCCAGTCCCATGGGCACCCCTGCAGTTAACACATACCACTACTTTCCCAATGCTACACATTCCTTTGTCTCATTCCCTTCAGCACACGTCTCACACCTAGGAACCTCCCTCTTACACACTGCTGCCACATAGGAACCTCCCTCCTACACACTGCTGCCACATGCCCATAAGCTTGACATCTGTAACAACATAATTTATTTGGCACAAAAGCTTGTACAGATTAACATATATCCTAACATCTCTTTTTTGGGGGGAAAGACTCAACATCAAAACTCTAAATAACAGACTCTTCTGTTTCACCACTCACGCCACCCTGTCTGTGTTGCACCAAGCAACTCGTTCCCCTTCAGTTGGTCAACTTTCACATTTACCTCTATCCCAGTAATCACTCCACTTTCAGTGGAGCTCTTTCCTTGAGAGCAAAACAATTCACATCTCTTGCCCCCATTAGTTTAACACAGAGCGCCTTCTCCCTCTAACCAGCAGAAACACAAAGAATTATCACAAGACCACTTCTGGTTACCCTCACCGATTCCACAGCACCCAACTCTGTTTTCACCCATCCTGAACCCACAAATGGATCAGCCAAGAGACAGGGGTCCACTTTTTCCAAAAACGTCACTCCTACTAACGTAGAATCATCTTTAACCTGACCCTCGGTGTAAGCCTCGGTCTCCGAGAACTTCACCACACCTACCACCTCAGATACTTCACCCTCCTTCACTTCCATTCCTCCTCCTGTATTCAACTCACTCTGCTTACATTTTCTACCACTTTAACATCTCAGTTTTTTACACCATTTTTAAATGACTCGAGCTCACCTTAATCCTCCCTCTCTCTCTTAGACCTCCTCTTCCTCCCTCTCTCTCTTAGACCTCCTCTGCCTCTCTTTTTCCCTCCATTCCTCCTCCATATTCCGAGTATATGTCTCCTTATGATAATACTGTTCTTCTCCTGACATACATCTTGATATTGCCTTGTCAAGGGACGCCATTTAACCGGCTGTCACAATCTCCGTACAATCAGCACAAACCCCTCGAACCCCTCAACAATGCATCCCACTAGTAAGGTCAAGATGACATCATGGCAACAAAGCTAGATTTTATGCTGGCTAGCTACGTCTTTTTACATTGTAGCCAATGCAGCAGCGTGACCAACTAGTGCTAACAATTCAGTGAGCAACTATCCCAGAATGGAAATATTTAACACAAATAACAAGTAAACAAGTAACATAATCGATTTTCTCAGAACCTGTTAGTGAATTAAGCTGCCATGACCAGATATGTTTATTTTATTATTTCATCTTTATTTAACCAGGGTAGGCCAGTTGAGAACAAGTTCTGGTGCTTAAAGCTAGTGAGGGAGATATGAGTCTCCAGCTTCAGTGATTTTTGCAACTCGTTCCTGTCATTGGCAGCAGAGAATTGGAAGGAAAGGCGGCCAAAGGAGGAATTGGCTTTGGGGGTGACCAGTGAAATATACCTGCTGGAGTGCGTGCTAAGGGTGGGTGCTGCTATGGTGATCAGTGAACTGAAATGTATTTATTTATTTTTATTTCACCTTTATTTAACCAGGTAGGCAAGTTGAGAACAAGTTCTCATTTATAATTGCGACCTGGCCAAGATAAAGCAAAGCAGTTCGACACAGACAACAACACAGAGTTACACATGGAGTTAAACAAACATACAGTCAATAATACAGTAGAAAAATAAGTCTATATACAATGTGAGCAAATGAGGTGAGACAAGGGAGGTAAAGGGGAAAAAAGGCCATGGTGACGAAGTAAATACAATATAGCAAGTAAAACACTGGAATGGTAGATTTGCAGTGGAAGAATGTGCGAAGTAGAAATAGAAATAATGGGGTGCAAAGGACCTAAATGAATGAATAAATACAGTAGGGGAAGAGGTAAATTATAGATGGGCTATGTACAGGTGCAGTAATCTGTGAGCTGCTCTGGCAGCTGGTGCTTAAAGCTAGTGAGGGAGATAAGTGTTTCCAGTTTCAGAGATGTTTGTAGTTCGTTCCAGTCATTGGCAGCAGAGAACTGGAAGGAGAGGCGGCCAAAGAAAGAATTGGTTTTGGTAGTGACCAGAGAGATATACCTGCTGGAGCGCGTGCTACGGGTGGGTGCTGCTATGGTGACCAGCGAGCTGAGATAAGGGGGGACTTTACCTAGCAGCGTCTTGTAGTTGATCTGGAGCCAGTGGATTTGGCGACGAGTATGAAGCGAGGGCCAGCCAACGAGAGCGTACAGGTCGCAGTGGTGGGTAGTGTATGGGGCTTTGGTGACAAAACGAATGGCACTGTGACAGACTGCATCAAATTTATTGAGTAGAGTGTTGGGGGCTATTGTGTAAATGACATCGCCGAAGTCGAGGATAGGTAGGATGGTCAGTTTTACGAGGGTATGTTTGGCAGCATGAGTGAAGGATGCTTTGTTGCGAAATAGGAAGCCAATTCTAGATTTAACTTTGGATTGGAGATGTTTGATATGAGTCTGGAAGGAGAGTTTACAGATTAACCAGACACCTAGGTATTTGTAGTTGTCCACATATTCTATGTCAGAACCGTCCAGAGTAGTGATGCAGGACGGGCGGGCAGGTGCGGGCAGTGATCGGTTGAAGAGCATGCATTTAGTTTTACTTGCATTTTAGAGCAGTTGGATTTACGGAAGGAGAGTTGTATGGCATTGAAGCTCGTCTGGAGGGGTTGTTAACACAGTTTCCAAAGAAGGGCCAGATGTATACAGAATGGTGTCGTTTGCGTAGAGGTGGATCAGAGACTCACCAGCAGCAAGAGCGACATCATTGATGTATACAGAGAAGAGAGTCTGCTCGAGAATTGAACCCTGTGGCACCCCCATAGAGACTGCCAGAGGCCCGGACAACAGGCCCTCCGATTTGACACACTGAACTCTATCAGAGAAGTAGTTGGTGAACCAGGCGAGGCAATCATTTGAGAAACCAAGGCTAACGAGTCTGCCGATGAGGATGTGGTGATTGACAGAGTCGAAAGCCTTGGCCAGGTCAATGAATACGTCTGCACAGTATTGTTTCTTATCGATGGCAGTTAAGATATCGTTTAGGACCTTGAGCGTGGTTGAGGTGCACCCATGACCAGCTCTGAAACCAGATTGCATAGCGGAGAAGGTGCGGTGGGATTCGAAATGGTCGGTAATCTGTTTGTTGACTTGGCTTTCGAAGACCTTAGAAAGGCAGGGTAGGATAGATTTAGGTCGGTCTGTATCAGTTTGGGTCTAGAGTGTCCCCCCCTTTGAAGAGGGGGATGACCGCAGCTGCTTTTCAATCTTTGGGAATCTCAGACGACACGAAAGAGAGGTTGAACAGACTAGTAATAGGGGTTGCAACAATTTCGGCAGATCATTTTAGAAAGAAAGGGTCCAGATTGTCTAGCCCAGCTCATTTTGCAGGGGTCTAGATTTTGCAGCTCTTTCAGAACATCAGCTATCTGGATTTGGGTGAAGGAGAAATGGGAGGCTTGGGCAAGTTGCTGTGGGCGGTGCAGAGCTGTTGACCGGGGTAGGGGTAGCCAGGTGGAAAGCATGGCCAGCCATAGAAAAGTGTTTATTGGAATTCTCATTTATCGCTGATTTATTGGTGGTGACAGTGTTTCCTAACCTCAGTGCAGTGGGCAGCTGGGAGGAGGTGCTCTTATTCTCCATGGACTTTACAGTGTCCCAGAAGTTTTGGGAGTTTGTGCTACAGGTTGCAAATTTCTGTTTGAAAAAGCTTGCCTTTGCTTTCTTAACTGTCTGTGTATGTTGGTTAACTTCCCTGAAAAGTTGCATATTGAATACTTCGACATCCGGGAGGTCTTCAGTAAGAAGCAAGCCGCCACCCTTCCCCACCCATTGTCCATATGATTGTGCCATAGAACCCCTACCCAGCTCCACACCTCCCCGGGGCCATCTGTACTCCCTCTCAACACCTGAAGCAGCAGTCATGGACAGGTACATCCGGGAGTCACTGGAGGCTGGATTCATTCGCACCTCTACATCCACAGCTGGTGCTGGTTTCTTCTTCGTGGATAAGAAAGATTGAGGACTGCATCCTTGCATTGATTACAAGGGCTGAACCAGATTACGATCAATAATCGTTACACCCTACCCCTGATGTCCTCCACCTTGGAGTTGGCCCAAGGGGCCCAATTTTTCACCAAACTGGACCACTTGCAATCTGGTGAGAATCAGGAAGAGAGATGAGGGGAAAACTGCCTTTAACACCCCCAGTGGTCGCTATGAGTATTTAGTCATGCCCTTCGGATTATTGAATTCCCCGGCAGTCTTTCAAACATTGGTCAATGACACTCGGTTCGTCTTAGTTTACCTCGAAGACATCCTGATTTCTCCACGACCCTTCCGGAACACATTCTGCACATCCACCAAGTCCTGAGACGTCTCCTGCAGAGTCAACTATATGTCAAGATAGAGAAGTGTGAGTTCCACATATCCCAAGTTTCCTTCCTCGGTCACATTACCTCAGGCATCCAAATGGACTCCGTAAAGGTCGAGGCGTTTTATACACAACTTTGGTGCTGTGACAGCGCTTCTCCCGGTCCTAACCCGCAAGTCCCAGACCTGTTGTTGCTGGACTCCCGAGGCTGACAGGGCATTCATAGAGCTCAAGGGACGTTTCACCTCCGGACCCATCCTCGTTCATCCAGATCCTACTCGTCCCTTTGTGGTAGAGGTGGACGCCTCGGACACCGGAGCTGGTGCGGTCCTTTCACAGAGGAACAAGGAGGACAAGAAACTGCACCCCTGCCTCTTTCTCTCCAAGCGGTTCTCACCAGCGGAACGCAACTACGATGTAGGCAACTGGGAGCTCTTGGCAGTTAAGTGGGCCCTTGAGGGGTGGAGACACTGGTTGGAGGGGGCACCTCATCCTTTCGTGATTGGGACGGACCATAAGAACTTGGTCTCCATTCAAGAAGCCAAGAGGTTGAACGCTCGCCAGGCTAGGTAGGCTCTGCTTTTTTACAGGTACTAGCTTATAGCCCGGGATCCAAGAATCAGAAAGCAGATGCTCTGTCCCGCCAACACAATGTCTCTAACGAGGAGAGGGACTCCGAGCCCATCATCCCCAGCTCCCGCATTGTGGCCGCTGTAATATGGAGTTTTGAAACCACGGTCCGACAAGCCCAGACCCAAGAACCTGACCCCGGCAGGGGACCCATTAACAGACTTTACGTTCCGATATCAGCCCGGTCCCGAGTACTACAATGGGGACACTCCTCTAAACGAACTGGGCATCCAGGGGTTAATCGGACACTGGAGTTCCTGAGGCGGAAATTCTGGTGGCCCAACATGATTGGGGATGTGAGATGCTTTGTTGCGGCCTGTTCCACCTGTGCCCAACCCAAGTTGTTTACATCTGTCTGGGTGATGGGGTGGGATGTGCTTCAACCTGAGGAGAACAGAGCAGAAACACAAGGCCAAGGGACGAGAAATTAACCTCGCTGCTCAAAGTTCAGCGTTGGTTCAAGTTGCCGAGAACCACAACTACCTTTGTTAATGTTTGATCAAGTTGTCACCGATTTACTTTTAATTGATTGCTTCATTATTCAAAACATTTTCTTTATGAAACACTAGGGGAAAGTGACAAGAAGAAAGTTAGATTAGAGTTAAGTAAATGGAAAGTTAGGTTAATAAGTAAACAGACAGTTAGATTAGGGTTAAGTAAACAGACAGTTAGCTTAAGGTTAAGTAAACAGACAGTTAGCTTAAGGACAAGTAAACAGACAATTAGCTTAGGGATAAGTAAACAGACAGTTAGCTTAAGGTTAAGTAAACAGACAGTTAGCTTAAGGACAAGTAAACAGACAGTTAGCTTAAGGTTAAGTAAACAGACAGTTAGCTTAAGGTTAAGTAAACAGACAGTTAGCTTAAGGTTAAGTAAACAGACAGTTAGCTTAAGGTTAAGTAAACAGACAGTTAGCTTAAGGACAAGTAAACAAACAGTTAGCTTAGAGTTAAGTAAACATACATTCAGTTTAGAGTTAAGTAAACATGCATTCCGTTTAGGGTTAAGTAAACAGACAGTTTAGGGTTAAGGAAACAGACAGTTTGTTTAGGGTTAAGTAAACAGACAGTTAGTTTAGGGTTAAGTAAACAGACATTCAGTTTAGGGTTAAGTAAACAGACATTCAGTTTAGGGTTAAGTAAACAGACAGTTAGTTTAGGGTTAATTAAACAGACAGTTAGTTTAGGGTTAAGTAAACAGACAGTTCGTTTAGGTTTAAGTAAACAGACAGCTAGTTTAGGGTTAAGTAAACAGACAGTTAGTTTAGGGTTAATTAAACAGACAGTTAGTTTAGGGTTGAGTAAACAGACAGTTCATTTAGGTTTAAGTAAACAGACAGTTAGTTTAGGGTTAAGTAAACAGACAGTTAGTTTAGGGTTAAGTAAACAGACAGTTAGTGATTTACAAGTAAAGGATTATGTCTGTGCAAAATACAATATATCACATAATGAGGGCCAGTCCTGACTCCCTGGATCACATAATGAGGGCCAGTCCTGACTCCCTGGATCACATAATGAGGGCCAGTCCTGACTCCCTGGATCACATAATGAGGGCCAGTCCTGACTCCCTGGATCACATAATGAGGGCCAGTCCTGACTCCCTGGATCAACAGGTGACACATTGTTTTTTTATCCAGTCAAATCAAGTGTTATTTTTATTGATGGGCTTCTCGTAGTGAAATGGCATCAAAAGTAAGAGATAAGAATAACAAATATTAACAAATAATGAAAGAGCAGCAGTAAATAACAATAGCGGGGTTATATACAGGGGGGACCGGTAGAGAGTCATGGTGCGGGGGCCCCGGTGTCGAGGTAATTGAGGTAATATAATAATTGAGGTAATATGTACATGTAGGTAGAGTTATTAAAGTGACTATGTAGATAATAACAGAGTAGCAGCATAGAAGAGTGGGGGGGAGCATACTCCGAGCATGCACTGACCAACTGGCAAGTGTCTTCACTGACATTTTCAACCTCTCCCTGTCTGAGTCTGTAATACCAACATGTTTCAAGCAGACCACCATAGTGCCTGTGCCCAAGAACACTAAAGTAACCTGCCTAAATGGCTACCGACCCGTAGCACTCACATCTGTAGCCATGAAATGCTTTGAAAGGCTGGTCATGGCTCACATTAACACCATTATCCCAGAAACCCTAGACACACTCCAATTTGCATACCGCACCAACAGATCCTCAGATGATACAATCTTTATTGCACTCCAGACTGCCCTTTCAGACCTGGACAAAAGGAACACCTATGTGAGAATGCTGTTCATTGACTACAGCTCAGCGTTCAACACCATAGTACCCTCAAAGCTCATAACTAAGCCAAGGACCCTGGGACAAAACACCTCCCTCTGCAACTGGATTCTGAACTTCCTGACGGGGTGTAGTGGAGCAGGTTCAGAGCTGTATATAGTCTTCACATTGATTCTGTACTGGTACCCCCTGTATATAGCCTCCACATTGACTCTGTACCGGTACCCCCTGTATATAGTCTCCACATTGACTCTGTACCGGTACCCCCTGTAAATAGCCTCCACAATGACTCTATACCGGTACCCCCTGTATATAACCTCCACAATGACTCTATACCGGTAAACCCTGTATATAGCCTCCACATTGACTCTGTACTGGTACCCCCTGTATATAGCCTCCACATTGACTCTGTACCATAACACCCTGTATATAGCCTCCACATTGACTCTGTACCAGTACCCCCTGTATATAGCCTCCACATTGACTCTGTACCGGTACCCCCTGTATATAGCCTCCACATTGACTCTGTACCGGTACCCCCTGTATATAGCCTGCACATTGACTCTGTACTGGTACCCCCTGTATATAGTCTCCACATTGACTCTGTACCGGTACCCCCTGTATATAGTCTCCACATCGACTCTGTACCGGTACCCCCTGTATATAGCCTCCACATTGACTCTGTACCGGTACCCCCTGTATATAGCCTCCACATTGACTCTGTACTGGTACCCCCTGTATATAGCCTCCACATTGACTCTGTACTGGTACCCCCTGTATATAGCCTCCACATTGACTCTGTACCGGTACCCCCTGTATATAGCCTCCACATTGACTCTGTACCGGTACCCCCTGTATATAGCCTCCACATTGACTCTGTACCGGTACCCCCCTGTATATAGTCTCCACATTGACTCTGTACCGTAACACCCTGTATATAGTCTCCACATTGACTCTGTACCGTAACACCCTGTATATAGCCTCCACATTGACTCTGTACCGTTACCCCCTGTATATAGCCTCCACATTGACTCTGTACCGGTACCCCCTGTATATAGCCTCCACATTGACTCTGTACCGGTGCCCCCTGTATATAGCCTCCACATTGACTCTGTACCGTAATACCCTGTATATAGCCTCCACATTGACTCTGTACCGGTTCCCCTTGTATATAGCCTCCACATTGAATCTGTACCGGTACCCCCTGTATATAACCTCCACATTGACTCTGTACCGTAATACCCTGTATATAGCCTCCACATTGACTCTGTACCGGTTCCCCTTGTATATAGCCTCCACATTGACTCTTTACCGGTACCCCCTGTATATAGCCTCCACATTGACTCTGTACCGTAACACCCTGTATATAGTCTCCACATTGACTCTGTACCGGTTCCCCTTGTATATAGCCCCGCTATTGTTATTTACTGCTGATCTTTAATTATTTGTTATTCTTATCTCTTACTTTTTTCTTAATACTGCATTGTTGGTTAAGGGCCTGTAAGTAAGCATTTCACTGTCAGGTCTACTACACCTGTTGTATTCAATATTTCACTGTGAAATCTACTATACCTGTTGCATTCAGCATTTCACTGTCAGGTCTACTACACCTGTTGTATTCAATATTTCACTGTGAAGTCTACTACACCTGTTGTATTCAGCATTTCACTGTGAAGTCTACTACACCTGTTGTATTCAGCATGTCACTGTGAGGTCTACTACACCTGTTGTATTCAGCATTTCACTGTACGGTCTACTACACCTGTTGTATTCAGCATTTCACTAAGGTCTACTACACCTGTTGTATTCAGCATTTCACTGTGAGGTCTACTACACCTGTTGTATTCAATATTTCACTGTGAAGTCTACTACACCTGTTGTATTCAGCATTTCACTGTGAGGTCTACTACACCTGTTGTATTCAGCGTTTCACTAAGGTCTACTACACCTGTTGTATTCAGCATTTCACTGTGAGGTCTACTACACCTGTTGTATTCAGCATTTCACTGTGAGGTCTACTACACCTGTTGTATTCAGCATTTCACTAAGGTCTACTACACCTGTTGTATTCAGCATTTCACTGTAAGGTCTACTACACCTGTTGTATTTAGCATTTCACTGTGGGGTTTACTACACCTGTTGTATTCAGCATTTCACTGTAAGGTCTACTACACCTGTTGTATTCAGCATTTCACTGTAAGGTCTACTACACCTGTTGTATTCAGCATTTCACTGTAAGGTCTACTACACCTGATGTATTCAGCATTTCACTGTAAGGTCTACTACACCTGTTGTATTCAGCATTTCACTGTAATGTCTACTACACCTGTTGTATTCAGCATTTCACTGTAAGGTCTACTACACCTGTTGTATTCAGCATTTCACTGTAAGGTCTAATACAAATGTTGTATTCAGCATTTCACTGTGAGGTCTACTACACCTGTTGTATTCAGCATTTCACTGTAAGGTCTACTACACCTGTTGTATTCAGCATTTCACTGTAAGGTCTACTACACCTGTTGTATTCAGCATTTCACAGTAAGGTCTACACTTGTTGTATTCAGCATTTCACTGTGAGGTCTACTACACCTGCTGTATTCAGCATTTCACTGTGAGGTCTACTACACCTGTTGTATTCGGCATTTCACTGTAAGGTCTACTACACCTGTTGTATTCAGCATTTCACTGTAAGGTCTACTACACCTGTTGTATTCAGCATTTCACTGTAAGGTCTACTACACCTGTTGTATTCAGCATTTCACTGTAAGGTCTACTACACCTGTTGTATTCAGCATTTCACTGTAAGGTCTACTACACCTGTTGTATTCAACATTTCACTGTGAGGTCTACTACACCTGTTGTATTCAGCATTTCACTGTGAGGTCTACTACACCTGATGTATTCAGCATTTCCCTGTGAGGTCTACTACACCTGTTGTATTCAGCATTTCACTAAGGTCTACTACACCTGTTGTATTCAGCATTTCACTGTGAGGTCTACTACACCTGTTGTATTCAGCATTTCACTGTAAGGTCTACTACACCTGTTGTATTCAGCATTTCACTGTGAGGTCTACTACACCTGTTGTATTCAGCATTTCACTGTAAGGTCTACTACACCTGTTGTATTCAGCATTTCACTGTGAGGTCTACTACTGTTGTATTCAGCATTTCACTGTGAGGTCTACTACACCTGTTGTATTCAGAATTTCACTGTAAGGTCTACTACACCTGTTGTATTCAGCATTTCACTGTAAGGTCTACTACACCTGTTGTATTCAGCATTTCACTGTGAGGTCTACTACACCTGTTGTATTCAGCATTTCACTGTAAGGTCTACTACACCTGTTGTATTCAGCATTTCACTGTAAGGTCTACTACACCTGTTGTATTCAGCATTTCCCTGTGAGGTCTACTACACCTGTTGTGTTCAGCATTTCACTGTAAGGTCTACTACACCTGTTGTATTCAGCATTTCACTGGGGAGAATGGCTCATAATAATGTAGCAAATGTAATGGCATCAAACACCTTGAAACTATGTGTTTGATTTATTTGATACCATTCCACTAATTCAGCTCCAGTCATTACCATTCTAAAATTTGAATAGTCCTCCTAATTTCAAGTGTCAAAACAAGCAATTATAGTGTAGAAAATCATTGTACAGTCTAAACCACTGTGAAATATATTTTCCATAACCAAAAGTATAGTATTTTCAGCTCTTTGAATCTGGTGTACAAAACCGAAAGTAAAAGATAGGGGAAAATGCACATAATGCACATCTACAGCTTCGGCTTCTTAGACTTGCGTTCAACGAGAACGATAGATCTATAACACACATTTCTATGTGAATTTGGTCGTGTGGCCCAAAAAAGTGACATATTTCAAATGGTTAAAGTAAGGGTAGGTTTTGGGTATGAACGTCCCAGAGACCATTGATAGTACTAACCACCCACTCACACCAGGAAGTACCGGGAGATATGAACCACCACAGTACCATTTATATTGCGAAGGGACCGACTAACTAACAGCAGCACTTGCTCTCATACCGCCGTCTGAGGAGAGAGTATATTGATGCCGGTGATAGAACGCGAAAAACGTACCGAAAGTTTTTTTTAAATCTCTATTTTTTCTTCACAACCGTGTGTATAAAACACGTGAGTTTTGGTGTATTGGCCTGATGTGACAGCGGAGCTCCGTTCAGTGATTTAAAGACGTCACGCACACCGGCGACAGGTGGGTTTTAAACCAATCAATAACATGTAGTTCGTCTCATACTTAGTTTACCCATAATACTCACATTACAAACGAGTCTAGGCTACTGTTGATGTGCTAGCTAGACCATTAAACACCAGAAGGACCAAACTGGGGAGATTACAGCAACACTACTAGTTTATAGGCCTACTGTTAATCACAGGTCTGAACTCAGTGAAGGCTGAGACATTACAGTCTAGTTCTGAACACTGGGTGTTTTACATGTGTGTCCCAGATACACAATTAAAAGCTCAGATATGGGGCTTTTGTGATTTTCTGTCACTGATTTATTTATGATTTATTATTATTTAATGTCAAAAGTGGAATTGTGTTTTTAGAAATGTTTACACATTAATTCAAAAGGAAAAGCTGAAATGTCAAGAGTCAATAAGTATTCATCTCGTAATGAATAATGTGGAAATGGAAATTGAGCAAGTTGAGGTGACTGAACTGCTTGGAGTAACCCTGAATTGTAAACTATCATGGTCAAAACATATTGATACAACAGTAACTAAGATGGGGAGAAGTCTGTCTATAATAAAGCGATCCTCTGCCTTAGCAACAATATCAACAAGGCAGGTCCTACAGGCCCTAGTTTCTGCCTTCTTAACAACACTATCAACAAGGCAGGTCCTACAGGCCCTAGTTTCTACCCTCTTAGCGACACTATCAACAAGGCAGGTCCTACAGGCCCTAGTTTCTACCTTCTTAACAACACTATCAACAAGGCAGGTCCTGCAGGCCCTAGTTTCTACCTTCTTAACAACACTATCAACAAGGCAGGTCCTACAAGCCCTAGTTCCTACCTTCTTAACAACACTATCAACAAGGCAGGTCCTACAGGCCCTAGTTTCTACCCTCTTAACAACACTATCAACAAGGCAGGTCCTACAGGCCCTAGTTTCTACCCTCTTAACAACACTATTAACAAGGCAGGTTCTACAGGTTCTACAGGTCCTAGTTTCTACCCTCTTCTACCCTCTTAGCAACAATATCAACAAGGCAGGTCCTACAGGCCCTGGTTTTGTCTCACCTGTTCTACTGTTCAGTAGTGTAGTCAGGCCCTACAGGCCCTGGTTTTGTCTCACCTGTTCTACTGTTCATTAGTGTAGTCAGGTCCTACAGGCCCTGGTTTTATCTCACCTGTTCTACTGTTCAGTAGTGTAGTCAGGCCCTACAGGCCCTGGTTTTGTCTCACCTGTTCTACTGTTCATTAGTGTAGTCAGGTCCTACAGGCCCTGGTTTTGTCTCACCTGTTCTACTGTTCAGTAGTGTAGTCAGGTCCTACAGGCCCTGGTTTTATCTCACCTGTTACTTACAACTTACAACAAACTTACAAGCCCTGAACCAACAGTGCAGTTGAAGAAGAATAAAATATTTACCAAAATAAAAAGTAATAATGTAAAGTAACACAATAAGAATAACAGTGTGGAGGTTATATACAGGGGGTACCAGTATTGAGTCAATGTGGAGACTATATACAGGGGGTACCGGTACAGAGTTAATGTGGAGGCTATATACAGGGGGTACCGGTACAGAGTCAATGTGGAGGCTATATACAGGGGGTACCAGTACAGAGTCAATGTGGAGGCTATATACAGGGGGTACCGGTACAGAGTCAATGTGGAGGCTATATACAGGGGGTACTGGTACAGAGTCAATGTGGAGGCTATATACAGGGGGTACCGGTACAGAGTCAATGTGGAGGCTATATACAGGGGGTACCGGTACAGAGTCAATGTGGAGGCTATATACAGGGGGTACCGGTACAGAACCAATGTGGAGGCTATATACAGGGGGTACCGGTACAGAGTCAATGTGGAGGCTATATACAGGGGGTACCGGTACAGAGTCAATGTGGAGGTTATATACAGAGGGTACCGGTACAGAGTCAATGTGGAGGCTATATACAGGGGGTACCAATACAGAGTCAATGTGGAGGCTATATACAGGGTGTTACGGTACAGAGTCAATGTGGAGGCTATATACAGGGGGTACCGGTACAGAGTCAATGTGGAGGCTATATACAGGGGGTACCGGTTCAGAGTCAATGTGGAGACTATATACAG
The DNA here is from genome assembly GCF_057628025.1 of Oncorhynchus mykiss. Classification (NCBI taxonomy): domain Eukaryota; kingdom Metazoa; phylum Chordata; class Actinopteri; order Salmoniformes; family Salmonidae; genus Oncorhynchus; species Oncorhynchus mykiss. The sequence goes on from NC_143037.1 coordinate 80,764,143, forward strand.
GGGGTACCAGTACAGAGTCAATGTGGAGGCTATATACAGGGGGTACCGGTACAGAGTCAATGTGGAAACTATATACAGGGGGCACCGGTACAGAGTCAAATTGGAGGCTATATGCTGGGGGCACCGGTACAGAGTCAATGTGGAGACTATATACAGGGGGTACCAGTACAGAGTCAATGTGGAGGCTATATACAGGGGGTACTGGTACAGAGTCAATGTGGAGGCTATATACAGGGGGTACCGGTACAGAGTCAATGTGGAGGTTAAATACAAGGGGTACCGGGACAGAGTCAATGTGGAGACTGTATACAGGGGGTACCAGTACAGAGTCAATGTGGAGGCTGTATACAGGGGGTACCGGTACAGAGTCAATTTGGAGGCTATATACAGGGGGTACCGGTACAGAGTCAATGTGGAGGCTATATACAGGGGGTACTGGTACAGAGTCAATGTGGAGGCTATATACAGGGGGTACCGGTACAGAGTCAATGTGGAGGCTATATAAAGGGGGTACCGGTACAGAGTCAATGTGGAGGTTATATACAGAGGGTACCGGTACAGAGTCAATGTGGAGGCTATATACAGGGGGTACCAATACAGAGTCAATGTGGAGGCTATATACAGGGTGTTACGGTACAGAGTCAATGTGGAGGCTATATACAGGGGGTACCGGTACAGAGTCAATGTGGAAACTATATACAGGGGGTACTGGTACAGAGTCAATGTGGAGGCTATATACAGGGGGGTACCAGTACAGAGTCAAATTGGAGGCTATATGCTGGGGGCACCGGTACAGAGTCAATGTGGAGACTGTATACAGGGGGTACCAGTACAGAGTCAATGTGGAGGCTGTATACAGGGGGTACTGGTACAGAGTCAATGTGGAGGCTATATACAGGGGGGTACCAGTACAGAGTCAATGTGGAGGCTATATACAGGGGGTACTGGTACAGAGTCAATGTGGAGGCTATATACAGGGGGTACCGGTACAGAGTCAATGTGGAGGTTAAATACAAGGGGTACCGGGACAGAGTCAATGTGGAGACTGTATACAGCGGGTACCAGTACAGAGTCAATGTGGAGGCTGTATACAGGGGGTACCGGTACAGAGTCAATGTGGAGGCTGTATACAGGGGGGTACCGGTACAGAGTCAATTTGGAGGCTATATACAGGGGGTACCGGTACAGAGTCAATGTGGAGGCTATATACAGGGGGTACTGGTACAGAGTCAATGTGGAGGCTATATACAGGGGGTACCGGTACAGAGTCAATGTGGAGGCTATATACAGGGGGTACCAGTACAGAGTCAATGTGGAGACTATATACAGGGGGTACCAGTACAGAGTCAATGTGGAGACTATATACAGGGGGTACCGGTACAGAGTCAATGTGGAGGCTGTATACAGGGGGTACCGGTACAGAGTCAATTTGGAGGCTATATACAGGGGGTACCGGGACAGAGTCAATGTGGAGACTATATACAGGGGGTACCAGTACATTGTCAATGTTGAGACTATATACAGGGGGTACCGGTACAGAGTCAATGTGGAGGCTATATACAGGGGGTACCGGTACAGAGTCAATTTGGAGGCTATATACAGGGGGTACCGGTACAGAGTCAATGTGGAGACTATATACAGGGGGTACCGGTACAGAGTCAATGTGGAGGCTATATACAGGGGGTACCGGTACAGAGTCAATGTGGAGGCTATATACAGGGGGTACTGGTACAGAGTCAATGTGGAGGCTATATACAGGGGGTACCGGTACAGAGTCAATGTGGAGGCTATATACAGGGGGTACCAGTACAGAGTCAATGTGGAGACTATATACAGGGGGTACCAGTACAGAGTCAATGTGGAGACTATATACAGGGGGTACCGGTACAGAGTCAATGTGGAGGCTGTATACAGGGGGTACCGGTACAGAGTCAATTTGGAGGCTATATACAGGGGGTACCGGGACAGAGTCAATGTGGAGACTATATACAGGGGGTACCAGTACATTGTCAATGTTGAGACTATATACAGGGGGTACCGGTACAGAGTCAATGTGGAGGCTATATACAGGGGGTACCGGTACAGAGTCAATTTGGAGGCTATATACAGGGGGTACCGGTACAGAGTCAATGTGGAGACTATATACAGGGGGTACCGGTACAGAGTCAATGTGGAGGCTATATACAGGGGGTACCGGTACAGAGTCAATGTGGAGGCTATATACAGGGGGTACCGGTACAGAGTCAATATGGAGACTATATACAGGGGGTACCGGTACAGAGTCAATGTGGAGGCTATATACAGGGGGTACCGGCACAGAGACAATGTGGAGGCTATATACAGGGTATTACGGTACAGAGTCAATGTGGAGGCTATATACAGGGGGTGCCGGTACAAAGTCAATGTGGAGGCTATATACAGGGGGTACCGGTACAGAGTCAATGTGGAGGCTATATACAGGGGGTACTGGTACAGAGTCGATGTGGAGGCTATATACAGGGGGTACCGGTACAGAGTCAATGTGGAGGCTATATACAGGGGGTACCAGTACAGAGTCAATGTGGAGACTATATACAGGGGGTACCAGTACAGAGTCAATGTGGAGACTATATACAGGGGGTACCGGTACAGAGTCAATGTGGAGGCTGTATACAGGGGGTACCGGTACAGAGTCAATTTGGAGGCTATATACAGGGGGTACCGGGACAGAGTCAATGTGGAGACTATATACAGGGGGTACCAGTACATTGTCAATGTTGAGACTATATACAGGGGGTACCGGTACAGAGTCAATGTGGAGGCTATATACAGGGGGTACCGGTACAGAGTCAATTTGGAGGCTATATACAGGGGGTACCGGTACAGAGTCAATGTGGAGACTATATACAGGGGGTACCGGTACAGAGTCAATGTGGAGGCTATATACAGGGGGTACCGGTACAGAGTCAATGTGGAGGCTATATACAGGGGGTACTGGTACAGAGTCAATGTGGAGGCTATATACAGGGGGTACCGGTACAGAGTCAATGTGGAGGCTATATACAGGGGGTACCAGTACAGAGTCAATGTGGAGACTATATACAGGGGGTACCAGTACAGAGTCAATGTGGAGACTATATACAGGGGGTACCGGTACAGAGTCAATGTGGAGGCTGTATACAGGGGGTACCGGTACAGAGTCAATTTGGAGGCTATATACAGGGGGTACCGGGACAGAGTCAATGTGGAGACTATATACAGGGGGTACCAGTACATTGTCAATGTTGAGACTATATACAGGGGGTACCGGTACAGAGTCAATGTGGAGGCTATATACAGGGGGTACCGGTACAGAGTCAATTTGGAGGCTATATACAGGGGGTACCGGTACAGAGTCAATGTGGAGACTATATACAGGGGGTACCGGTACAGAGTCAATGTGGAGGCTATATACAGGGGGTACCGGTACAGAGTCAATGTGGAGGCTATATACAGGGGGTACCGGTACAGAGTCAATATGGAGACTATATACAGGGGGTACCGGTACAGAGTCAATGTGGAGGCTATATACAGGGGGTACCGGCACAGAGACAATGTGGAGGCTATATACAGGGTATTACGGTACAGAGTCAATGTGGAGGCTATATACAGGGGGTGCCGGTACAAAGTCAATGTGGAGGCTATATACAGGGGGTACCGGTACAGAGTCAATGTGGAGGCTATATACAGGGGGTACTGGTACAGAGTCGATGTGGAGGCTATATACAGGGGGTACCAGTACAGAGTCAATGTGGAGGCTATATACAGGGGGTACCGGTACAGAGTCAATGTGGAGGCTATATACAGGGGGTACCGGTACAGAGTCAATGTGGAGGTTATATACAGGGGGTACTGGTACAGAGTCGATGTGGAGGCTATATACAGGGGGTACCAGTACAGAGTCAATGTGGAGGCTATATACAGGGGGTACTGGTACAGAGTCGATGTGGAGGCTATATACAGGGGCACCGGTACTGAGTCAGTTTGCAGGGGTACAGGCCAGTTGAGGTAATCTGTACATGTAGGTGGGAGTGAAGTGGGGGGGGGGGGTCAATGTAAATTGTCCGGTGGCGGTTTTTATGACTTGTTCAGTAGTCTAATGGCTTTGGAGTAGAAGCTGTTGAGGAGCCTTTTGGTCCTAGACTTGGCGCTCTGGTACAGCTGTGCGGTAGCAGAGAAAACAGTCTATACCTTGGCTACTGGAGTCTCTGACAATTTTATGGGCTACTCACTCACTTATGGTTCTGCCTACTCCTGATGATTCGTTTTTCAAATCATATGAGCAAAAAATATTTAGCTTTTTCTGGGACGCTAAACCAGAAAAAAGGAAAGTCTCTCTGAATAATAAATATAAATTGAGTGGGTTGAGATTATTAAATATAAAAACACTAAACCTCCCTCTAAAACTTCACTTATTCAACAGTATTATTTGAACCCTAAATGGTTCTCAAGTAGATTACTAAGAAAAGCTCATCCATTGTTTAAAAATTGTCTTTTTGTCTTTGTGCCGATTGCCATGTCTCATTTTCATTGTCAAAGTATCTCTGTTTTTCAAACAAGCATTGCAGAGCTGGATACAATTTTAATTTCATCCCCCTGAAAAGATGGAACAAATATTATGGCTTTTTGAAAAGGGTATTTGGTTTTTAAATGATATTGTAAAGTGGAATGGTAGAGTTATGTCCTTCATGGAGTTATCAGAATTGTTTGGGAAGGTCTGCTCAAACCAAGAGTACAACCAATTGATTACAGCATTACCGCAAAAATGGAGGAGGCAGGTGGCAGCGGGAGGAGGTAGGGAACTGCCTGTCTGTCTCTCTACTGCCTGTCCGACTCTCTACTTCCTGTCCGTCTCTCTACTGCCTGTGCGTCTCTCTACTGCCTGTCCGTCTCTCTACTGCCTGTCCGTCTCTCTACTGCCTGTCCGTCTCTCTACTGCCTGTCTGTCTCTCTACTGCCTGTCCGTCTCTCTACTGCCTGTCCGTCTCTCTACTGCCTGTCCGTCTCTCTACTGCCTGTCCGTCTCTCTACTGCCTGTCCGTCTCTCTACTGCCTGTCCGTCTCTCTACTGCCTGTCCGTCTCTCTACTGCCTGTGCGTCTCTCTACTGCCTGTGCGTCTCTCTACTGCCTGTCCGTCTCTCTACTGCCTGTCCGTCTCTCTACTGCCTGCCTTTCATCTCTACTGCCTGCCTTTCATCTCTACTGCCTGTCCGTCTCTCTACTGCCTGCCCGTCTCTCTACTACCTGTCCGTCTCTCTACTGCCTGTCAGTCTCTCTACTGCCTGCCTTTCATCTCTACTGCCTGTCCGTCTCTCTACTGCCTGTCCGTCTCTCTACTGCCTGTCCGTCTCTCTACTGCCTGTCCGTCTCTCTACTGCCTGTCCGTCTCTCTACTGCCTGTCCGTCTCTCTACTGCCTGTGCGTCTCTCTACTGCCTGTGCGTCTCTCTACTGCCTGTCCGTCTCTCTACTGCCTGCCTTTCATCTCTACTGCCTGCCTTTCATCTCTACTGCCTGTCCGTCTCTCTACTGCCTGCCCGTCTCTCTACTGCCTGTCCGTCTCTCTACTGCCTGTCCGTCTCTCTACTGCCTGTCCGTCTCTCTACTGCCTGTCCGTCTCTCTACTGCCTGTCCGTCTCTCTACTGCCTGTCAGTCTCTCTACTGCCTGTCAGTCTCTCTACTGCCTGTCAGTCTCTCTACTGCCTGCCTTTCATTTCTACTGCCTGTCCGTCTCTCTACTGCCTGCCTTTCATTTCTACTGCCTGTCCGTCTCTCTACTGCCTGCCTTTCATCTCTACTGCCTGTCCGTCTCTCTACTGCCTGTCCGTCTCTCTACTGCCTGTCCGTCTCTCTACTGCCTGTCCGTCTCTCTACTGCCTGTCCGTCTCTCTACTGCCTGTCCGTCTCTCTACTGCCTGCCTTTCATCTCTACTGCCTGTCTCTTTTCTACCTGTCTCCTGTCTCACTTCTACCTGTCTGTAAACACCTACTGAATAATTTCCTGATGTGCTGACTGTGTGTTAGGGGCGATGCGGTGGACCTATAAGAAGAGCGTTACCATGGGAGCAGTCTTCCTCCTCCTCGCCATCCTTTACTTCAGTCTCCCTCTGGACCTCAGGAGCACCGTGGGTACACACACACAATCACATGTTGGCAGTGGCAGTCATTTGCAAAGACACATTGAGGGTCAGGTTGAAATGGATTGAATCAGTGACGTGTGTGTGTGTGTGTGTGTGTGTGTGTGTGTGTGTGTGTGTGTGTGTGTGTGTGTGTGTGTGTGTGTGTGTGTGTGTGTGTGTGTGTGTGTGTGTGCGTGTGCGCTCAGACTAAGGCTGGGTGATAATAATACTGTAAATAAACTGTGTTTGTATAGCACAGTTAATACAAGAACCTTAACTCAAGGTTATGTATATCCACTACCTATCAAACGTTTGGGGTTACTTAGAAATGTGCTTGTCTTTTAACAACAATAGTACCTGCCATTTTGAGACTGTAATCGAACCCACAAATGCTGATGCTCCAGATACTCAACTAGTCTAAAGATGGCCAGGTTAATTGCTTCTTTAATCAGAACAACAGTTTTCAGCTGTGCTAACATAATTGCAAAAGGGTTTTCTAATGATCAACTAGCCTTTAAAATGATAAACTTGGATTAGCTAACACAACGTGCCATTGGAACACAGGAGTGATGGTTGCTGATAATGGGCCTATGTAGATATTCCATTAAAAATCAGCCGTTTCCAGCTATAATAGTCATTAACAACATTAACAATGTCTACACTTTATTTCTGATCAATTTGATGTTATTTTAATGGACAAAAAATTGCCTTTCATTTCAAAAACAAGGACATTTCTAAGTGACCCCAAACTGTTGAACGGTAGTGTATAATAATTAAACACGTTTATGGTAAGCTGACTAACTGATGGGCTCCAAGCCAAGCTGTTATCTACCGGGAAACCAGGCTGAATGCTGCTGAACCGCCCTGCCCTGCCATACATGGTCTCCATCCACTACAGAAAATCATTGTGTTGCTGTTCTTGCTGCTCCGTGCATTATGACGTGTGTGTGTGTGTGTGTGTGTGTTTCAGTGGGTGGAGGAGTGGCAGGTCCAGACTTTCTCCAGCGATGCATCGTGGATAGACAAGGGAGGGTACCTGCCGCTGAACGTCTCTTATCAACTACTGGCAGGAACACCTCCCACTGAACAGAGTAAACACACACACACCTCCCACTGAACAGAGGAACACACACACCTCCTACTGAACAGAAGAACACACACACACACACCTTCTGAACAGAGGAACACACACACACCTCCCCCTGAACAGAGTAAACACACACACCTCCCACTGAACAGAGTAACACACACACACACACCTCCTACTGAACAGAGTAACACACACACACACACACACCTTCTGAATAGAGGAACACACACACACACACCTACTGAACAGAGGAACACACACACACACACACCTTCTGAACAGAGGAACACACACACCACCCACTGAACAGAGGAACACACACACACACACCTCCCACTGAACAGAGGAACACACACACACCTCCCACTGAACAGAGTAAACACACACACACCTACTGAACAGAGTAACACACACACACCTCCTACTGAACAGAGGAACACACACACACCTCCCACTGAACAGAGTAACACACACACACACCTCCCACTGAACAGAGTAACACACACACACCTCCCACTGAACAGAGGAACACACACACCTCCCGCTGAACAGAGTAAACACACACACACCTACTGAACAGAGTAACACACACACACCTCCTACTGAACAGAGTAACACACACACACCTCCCACTGAACAGAGTAAACACACACACACCCACTGAACAGAGGAACACACACACACCTCCCACTGAACAGAGTAAACACACACACACACCTACTGAACAGAGGAACACACACACACCTCCCACTGAACAGAGTAAACACACACACCTCCCACTGAACAGAGTAAACACACACACACCTCCCACTGAACAGAGGAACACACACACCACCCACTGAACAGAGTAAACACACACACCTCCTACTGAACAGAGGAACACACACACACACACCACCCACTGAACAGAGGAACACACACACCTCCCACTGAACAGAGTAAACACACACACACCTCCCACTGAACAGAGTAAACACACACACTTCCCACTGAACAGAGTAAACACACACACACCACCCACTGAACAGAGGAACACACATACCTCCTACTGAACAGAGGAACACACACACACACACCACCCACTGAACAGAGGAACACACACACACCTCCTACTGAACAGAGTAACACACACACCTCCCACTGAACAGAGTAACACACACACCTCCCACTGAACAGAGTAACACACACACACCTACTGAACAGAGTAACATACACAATCATCTCCTTTGTCTTAGTCACATTGAGGGAGAGGTTGTTGTCCTGATACCACATAGCCAGGTCTCTGACCTCCTCCCAATAGGCTGTCTCATTGTTTACAGTGATCAGGCCTAACACTGTTGTGTCATCAGCAAACTTAATGATGGTGTTGGAGTCGTGCCTGACCTTGCAGTCATGAGTGAACAGGAAGTACAGGAGGGTACTAAGCACGTACCCCTGAGGGGCCACAGTGTTGAGGATCAGCATGGCAGACGTGGTGTTGCCTACCCTCACCACCTGGGGGCGGCCCGTCAGGAAGCCCAGGATCCAGTTGCAGAGAGAGGTGTTTAGTCCCAGGGTCCTTAGCTTAGTGATGAGCTTTGAGGGCACTATGGTGTTGAACGCTGAGCTGTAGTCAATGAACAGCAACTCACATAGGTGTTCCTTTTGTCCAGGTGGGAAAGGGAAGTGTGGAGAGCGATTGAGATTGCGTCATCTGTGGATCTGTTGGGGCGGTATGTGAATTGGAGTGGGTCTAGGGTGTCCGGGAGGATACTGTTGATGTGAGCCATGACCAGCCTTTCAAAGCACTTCATGGCTACAGACGTGAGTGCCACGGGGCGGTAATCATTTAGGCAGGTTACCTTCACTTCGTTGGGCACAGAGACTATGGTTGTCTGCTTGAAACATGTAGGTATTACAGACTGGGTCAGGGAGAGGTTGAAAATGTCAGTGAAGACACTTGACAGTTGCAAATGCTTTGAGTACATGTCCTGGAAATCCGTCTGGCCCCGCGGCTTTGTGAATGTTGACCTGTTTCAAGGTCTTGCTCACATCGGCTACCAAGAGCGTTATCACACAGTCGACTGGTACAGCTGGTGCTCTCATGCATGCTTCATTGTTGCTTGCCTCAAAGCAAGCATAAAATACATTTAGCTCGTCTGGTAGGCTCGCGTCACTGGACAGCTCTCCTCTGTGTTTCCCTTTGTAGTCCATAATAGTTTTCTAGCCCTGCCACATCCGACGAGCGTCAGAGCCGGTGTAGTAGGATTCAATCTTTAATCCTGTATTGACGCTTTGCTTGTTTGATGGTTCGTCTCAGGGCATAGCAGGATTTCTTATAGGCGTTCGGACTAGTTTCCCACTCCTTGCCTTTAGCTCGATACGGATGTTGCCTGTAATCCATGGCTTCTGGTTGGGATATGTAGGTACAGTCACTGAGGGGATGACATTGTCAATGCACTTATTGATGAAGCTGGTGACTGAGGTGGTATACTCCTCAATGCCATTGGATGAATCCCGGAACATATTCCAGCTGGAGGGCGAGGAAGAGCGTTGTATGCATCTCTGTGTGTGGAGGAAAGATGGTCTAGAGGTGTTTTCCCTCTGGTTGCACATGTGACATTATGGTAGAAATGAGGTACAACGCATGTAAGTTTGCCTGCATTAAAGTCCCCGGCCACTAGGAGCGCCACTTCTGGATGAGCATTTTCCTGTTTGTTAATGGCCTTATACAGCTGGTTGAGTGGCCGTATATAACTGGTTGAGTGGCCTTATACAGCTGGTTGAGTGGCCTTATACAGCTGGTTGAGTGGCCTTATACAGCTGGTTGAGTGGCCTTATATAACTGGTTGAGTGGCCTTATATAACTGGTTGAGTGGCCGTATATAACTGGTTGAGTGGCCTTATATAACTGGTTGAGTGGCCTTATATAACTGGTTGAGTGGCCTTATACAGCTGGTTGAGTGGCCGTATATAACTGGTTGAGTGGCCTTATACAGCTGGTTGAGTGGCCGTATACAGCTGGTTGAGTGGCCGTATACAGCTGGTTGAGTGGCCGTATACAGCTGGTTGAGTGGCCTTATACAGCTGGTTGAGTGGCCTTATACAGCTGGTTGAGTGGCCTTATACAGCTGGTTGAGTGGCCTTATACAGCTGGTTGAGTGGCCTTATACAGCTGGTTGAGTGGCCTTATATAACTGGTTGAGTGGCCGTATATAACTGGTTGAGTGGCCGTATATAACTGGTTGAGTGGCCTTATATAACTGGTTGAGTGGCCTTATACAGCTGGTTGAGTGGCCGTATATAACTGGTTGAGTGGCCTTATACAGCTGGTTGAGTGGCCGTATATAACTGGTTGAGTGGCCGTATATAACTAGTTGAGTGGCCATATATAACTGGTTGAGTGGCCTTATACAGCTGGTTGAGTGGCCGTGTATAACTAGTTGAGTGGCCATATATAACTGGTTGAGTGGCCTTATACAGCTGGTTGAGTGGCCGTATATAACTGGTTGAGTGGCCTTATATAACTGGTTGAGTGGCCTTATATAACTGGTTGAGTGGCCTTATATAACTGGTTGAGTGGCCGTATATAACTAGTTGAGTGGCCATATAGCCAAAATTGCCTGATACTTGGTGGAATTCATTATGCCATCAATCTTAACCAGTGCCCCTGGACCTCTGGAATTAAAACAGACCCAAAACATCACTGACCCACCCTCCATATTTCACCGTGGGTATGAGGTGCCCCTGGACCTCTGGAATTAAAACAGACCCAAAACATCACTGACCCCCCTCCATATTTCACCGTGGGTATGAGGTGCCCCTGGACCTCTGGAATTTAAACAGACCCAAAACATCACTGACCCCCCCTCCATATTTCACCGTGGGTATAAGGTGCCCCTGGACCTCTGGAATTAAAACAGACCCAAAACATCACTGACCCCCCTCCATATTTCACCGTGGGTATGAGGTGCCCCTGGACCTCTGGAATTAAAACAGACCCAAAACATCACTGACCCCCCTCCATATTTCACCGTGGGTATGAGGTGCCCCTGGACCTCTGGAATTATAACAGACCCAAAACATCACTGACCCCCCTCCATATTTCACCGTGGGTATGAGGTGCCCCTGGACCTCTGGAATTAAAACAGACCCAAAACATCACTGACCCCCCTCCATATTACACAGTGGGTGTGAGGTGCCTCTCCTTCTATCTCTTTTTCGATGCCAAACATGCTGATGCTGTATCTGACCAAAACGTTCCATTTTGGTCTCATCTGACCAGAGCACCTTCTTCCAGTCATAATTTAAATGACGTTTGGAAACTCCAAGTGCTTGCGTCTGTGTCTTGGGGTCATTAAGGGCTTTCTTCTGGCAACCCTTCCAAAGAGCCTATGGTTGTGGAGGTGGAGTCTGATGGTGCTTTCTTCTGGCAACCCTTCCAAAGAGCCTGTGGATGTGGAGGTGGAGTCTGATGGTGCTTTCTTCTGGCAACCCTTCCAAAGAGCCTGTGGTTGTGGAGGTGGAGTCTGATGGTGCTTTCTTCTGGCAACCCTTCCAAAGAGCCTGTGGTTGTGGAGGTGGCATCTGATGGTGCTTTTTGAAACCTGGTGACCCCAAGACGCCACCAAGGCCTGCAATTCTTTCACAGTGATTCTTGGGGATTTTGTTGCTTCTCTCACCATCCTCCTCCCTCTCCTGGGGGGCAAAATGCATTTGCGTCCTCTACCCGTGAGGTTTTCAACTGTTCCTTATCTTTAGAATTTTTTTAAATAATTGCCCTAACAGTGCTCAGTGGTATATTCAATCGTTTGTGGATCTTCTTGTAGCCATGACCAGATTTATGAAGGTCTACGACCATCTGTCTCTTTTGAACTGCCAGTTCCTTTCTTCATGGTGTTGGATGACAAAGGGATATTGCATGCCTAGTGAAACAGGAAGTAGTAGTTCCTTAAAACTTAGATCAACTTAAATAAGTGGAATGTAGTTCCTGGTTTAATTTTGGTAGATGTTATTTACAATAATATTTAAAGGTGCCATTAATTGTGAAACCTTGATTTGGAGGACGTTGATTTTTTTATTAAATCAAGCAATGATTTTGGTTGGTTCCATTGAAACATTAATAAAATACAGTATTTCTCACATGTTGGTATTTTGAATTTATCTCTATAATTATATTGTTTATATTTGTTTAAAGTATTGTTTGTGCATTGCCAGTTAGGGGTGGCAGTAATTTTGGAGCCCACTGTACCCTATAGTACATATCAATGCATACACACACACTATCTAGGTCAAATAGGGGAGAGGCGTTGTTCCGTGAGGTGTTGCTTTATCTCTTTTTTGAAACCAGGTTTGCTGTTAATTTGATCAATATGAGATGGAAGGAAGTTCCATGCAATAAGGGCTCTCTATAATACTGTACACTTTCATGAATTTGTTCTGGATTTGGGGACTGTGAAAAGACCCCTGGTGGCATGTCTGGTTGGGTAAATGTGTGTGTCAGAGCTGTGTGTAATTTGACTATACAAACAATTTAGGATTTTCAACACATCAATGCTTCTTTATAAAAAGAAGTGATGCAGTCAGTCTCTCCTCAACTCTTAGCCAAGAGAGACTGGCATGCATAGTATTTATATCAGCCCTCTGATTTATGTACAACAACAACACAACAAAATAGCACAGTTGGTTAGGAGCAGAACGGCCCTCTGGTCTCTAATTGTTTTAATTTGTTGACATTTTGTCTCAGGTTCTGCTGTGATGCAGCTTTTCCTCTACAGGGTTTCACATTTGGGAAAATTACACTCTCTAATTGTTTTATATTTTTGAAATTTTGTCAGGAAATGCAGCTCCGTCTCAGGTTCTGCTGTTGTTCAGTGGTTGCACAGCCTTTCCTCTACAGGGAGCCAGGTTCTGCTGTTGTTCAGTGGTTGCACAGCCTTTCCTCTACAGGGAGCCAGGTTCTGCTGTGGTGCAGTGGTTGCACAGCCTTTCCTCTACAGGGAGCCAGGTTCTGCTGTGGTGCAGTGGTTGCACAGCCTTTCCTCTACAGGGAGCCAGGTTCTGCTGTTGTGCAGTGGTTGTACAGCCTTTCCTCTACAGGGAGCCAGGTTCTGCTGTTGTTCAGTGGTTGCACAGCCTTTCCTCTACAGGGAGCCAGGTTCTGCTGTTGTGCAGTGGTTGTACAGCCTTTCCTCTACAGGGAGCCAGGTTCTGCTGTTGTTCAGTGGTTGCACAGCCTTTCCTCTACAGGGAGCCAGGTTCTGCTGTTGTGCAGTGGTTGTACAGCCTTTCCTCTACAGGGAGCCAGGTTTTCCTGTTTCCCTTCTCAATGGCAAGGCTGTGCTCACTGTACTTTGTCAAGGTTTTTCTAAGGTTTTGATCAGTAGCTATGGTCTAATAGTTAGCCACGGTGTACTGTCGATTTAGGGCCAGATAGCGCTGCATTTTGCCTTGTGCTTGTTGTTTCCCAATAAGCAATACAGTTTTGTTTTGACTGTGTTGTAATTTGGTTTATCCTGATTGATTGGATGGTCTGGTCGTGAGGCTTCAGTGTGTTAGTAGAACAGGTTAGTGAACTCAGCCTCAGGATCAGCTGAATGAGGGGATTATTGTCTTTGCTCAGCCCTTGGCATTGCAGGGTTTGGTAATTATATGAGAGGGGGTCATTGTATTGTTTCCTAAACTGAATTGCTATTTTTATTTATTTTAATAGTTGATACTGGCCTAATTCTGGCCTGCATGCATTGTTTGTAGTTTTCCTCTGGACATGTAGGAGAATCTTACAGAACTCTGCATGCAGGGTTTCAATGGGGTCTTTGTCCCATTTGATGAAATCCTGTTTTGCAAGTGGACCCCATACCTCACTGCCATAAAGTGCAATTGGTTCAATGATACATTCAATTAGTTTTAGCCAAATGTTAATAGGTATTTCAATTTGAATTTGCTTTGTAATGGCGTAGAATGCCCTGCATGCTTTCTCTCTCAGTTCATTCACTGCCTCATTAAGGTGTCCAATTGAGCTTATTATTTAACCTCAGTAATTGTAGTGTGTTCAGGACTCTATATATTTAAACCTCAGTAATTGTAGTGTGTACAGTACTCTATATATTTAAACCTCAGTAATTGTAGTGTGTGCAGTACTCTATATATTTCAACCTCAGTAATTGTAGTGTGTTCAGTACTCTATATATTTAAACCTCAGTAATTGTAGTGTGTGCAGTACTCTATATATTTAAACCTCAGTAATTGTAGTGTGTTCAGTACTCTATATATTTAACCTCAGTAATTGTAGTGTGTGCAGTACTCTATATATTTAACCTCAGTAATTGTAGTGTGTGCAGTACTCTATATATTTAAACCTCAGTAATTGTAGTGTGTGCAGTACTCTATATATTTAAACCTCAGTAATTGTAGTGTGTACAGTACTCTATATATTTAAACCTCAGTAATTGTAGTGTGTTCAGTACTCTATATATTTAAACCTAGGTAATTGTAGTGTGTTCAGGACTCTATATATTTAAACCTCAGTAATTGTAGTGTGTGCAGGACTCTATATATTTAAACCTCAGTAATTGTAGTGTGTTCAGTACTCTATATATTTAAACCTAGGTAATTGTAGTGTGTTCAGTACTCTATATATTTAAACCTAGGTAATTGTAGTGTGTTCAGTACTCTATATATTTAAACCTAGGTAATTGTAGTGTGTTCAGTACTCTATATATTTTGTACCATTTGAGAACTAATTCCCTGAGATCTGGATATTCTTTGGAAATTCATTCATTTATTTTAATCTTTTTAGGGTTTACTGCCAGGGCCCAGGTCTGACAGTACTGCTCTAGCAGGTCCAGGCTCTGCTGTAGGTCATGTGCTGTGGGGGTTTACTGTCAGGGCCCAGGTCTGCAGTACTGCTCTAGCAGATCCAGGCTCTGCTGTAGGCCATGTACTGTGGGGGTTTACTGCCAGGGCCCAGGTCTGGTAGTACTGCTCTAGCAGGTCCAGGCTCTGCTGTAGGTCATGTGCTGTGGGGGTTTACTGTCAGGGCCCAGGTCTGCAGTACTGCTCTAGCAGATCCAGGCTCTGCTGTAGGCCATGTACTGTGGGGGTTTACTGCCAGGGCCCAGGTCTGGCAGTACTGCTCTAGCAGGTCCAGGCTCTGCTGTAGGTCATGTGCTGTGGGGGTTTACTGCCAGGGCCCAGGTCTGGCAGTACTGCTCTAGCAGGTCCAGGCTCTGCTGTAGGCCATGTACTGTGGGTGTTTACTGCCCGGGCCCAGGTCTGGCAGTACTGCTCTAGTAGGTCCAGGCTCTGCTGTAGGCCATGTACTGTGGGGGTTTACTGCCAGGGCCCAGGTCTGGCAGTACTGCTCTAGCAGGTCCAGGCTCTGCTGTAGGTCATGTGCTGTGGGGGTTTACTGCCAGGGCCCAGGTCTGGCAGTACTGCTCTAGCAGGTCCAGGCTCTGCTGTAGGCCATGTGCTGTGGGGGTTTACTGCCAGGGCCCAGGTCTGGCAGTACTGCTCTAGCAGATCCAGGCTCTGCTGTAGGCCATGTGCTGTGGGGGTTTACTGCCAGGGCCCAGGTCTGCAGTACTGCTCTAGCAGGTCCAGGCTCTGCTGTAGGCCATGTGCTGTGGGTGTTTACTGCCAGGGCCCAGGTCTGGCAGTACTGCTCTAGCAGGTCCAGGCTCTGCTGTAGGCCAGGTGCTGTGGGTGTTTACTGCCAGGGCCCAGGTCTGGCAGTACTGCTCTAGCAGTTCCAGGCTCTGCTGTAGGCCATGTGCTGTGGGGGTTTACTACCAGGGCCCAGGTCTGCAGTACTGCTCTAGCAGATCCAGGCTCTGCTGTAGGCCATGTACTGTGGGGGTTTACTGCCAGGGCCCAGGTCTGGCAGTACTGCTCTAGCAGGTCCAGGCTCTGCTGTAGGTCATGTGCTGTGGGGGTTTACTGCCAGGGCCCAGGTCTGGCAGTACTGCTCTAGCAGGTCCAGGCTCTGCTGTAGGCCATGTACTGTGGGTGTTTACTGCCCGGGCCCAGGTCTGGTAGTACTGCTCTAGCAGGTCCAGGCTCTGCTGTAGACCATGTGCTGTGGGGGTTTACTGCCAGGGCCCAGGTCTGGCAGTACTGCTCTAGCAGGTCCAGGCTCTGCTGTAGGCCAGGTGCTGTGGGGGTTTACTGCCAGGGCCCAGGTCTGGCAGTACTGCTCTAGCAGGTCCAGGCTCTGCTGTAGGCCATGTGCTGTGGGGGTTTACTGTCAGGGCCCAGGTCTGGTAGTACTGCTCTAGTAGGTCCAGGCTCTGCTGTAGGCCATGTACTGTGGGTGACAGAAGGCACAGGTCATCTGCCAAGAGCAGACGTTTAACCTCTGAATTGTGGACACAAGTGGCTGAGGATTTTTCTAGAATTGTGGCCAGTTCGTTGATATAAATATTAAAGAGTGCAGGGATCAGATTTTGTTTATTTATTTTATTTTTTATTTAGTTCACCTTTATTTAACCAGGTAGGCAAGTTGAGAACAAGTTCTCATTTACAATTGCGACCTGGCCAAGATAAAGCAAAGCAGTTCGACACATACAACAACACAGATTTACACATAGAGTAAAACAAACATACAGTCAATAATACAGTAGAAAAATAATCTGTATACGATGTGAGCAAATGAGGTGAGATAAGGGAGGTAAAGGTAAAAAAAGGCCATGGTGGCGAAGTAAATACAATATAGCAAGTAAAACACTGGAATGGTAGATTTGCAGTGGAAGAATGTGCAAAGTAGAGAGAAATAATGGGGTGCAAATGAGCTAAATAAATAAATACAGTAGGGGGAGAGGTAGTTTGGGCAAAATTATAGATGGGCTATGTACAGGTGCATTAATCTGTGAACTGCTCTGACAGCTGGTGCTTAAAGCTAGTGAGGGAGATAAGTGTTTCCAGTTTCAGAGATTTTTGCAGTTTGTTCCAGTCATTGGCAGCAGAGAACTGGAAGGAGAGGCGGCCAAAGGAGGAATTGGCTTTGGGGGTGACCAGTGAGATATACCTGCTGGAGCGCGTGCTACGGGTGGGTGCTATGGTGACCAGTGAGCTGAGATAAGGCGGGGCTTTACCTAGCAAAGACTTGTAGATGACCTGGAGCCATTGGGTTTGGCGACGAGTATGAAGCGAGGGCCAGCCAATGAGAGCGTACAGGTCGCAGTGGTGGGTAGTATATGGGGCTTTGGTGACAAAACTAATGGCACTGTGATAGACTGCATCCAATTTGCTGAGTAGAGTGTTTTGGAGGCCATTTTGTAAATGACGTCGCCGAAGTCGAGGATCGGTGGGATGGTCAGTTTTACGAAGGTACGTTTGGCAGCATGAGTGAAGGAGGCTTTGCTGTGAAATATGAAGCCGATTCTAGATTTAATTTTGGATTGGAGATGCTTAATGTGAGTCTGGAAGTAGAGTTTACAGTCTAACCAGACACCTAGGTATTTGTAGTTGTCCACATATTCTAAGTCAGAGCCGTCCAGAGTAGTGATGTTGGACAGGCGGGCAGGTGCAGGCAGCGATCGGTTGAAGAGCATGCATTTAGTTTTACTTGCATTTAAGAGCAGTTGGAGGCCACGGAAGGAGAGTTGTATGGCATTGAAGCTCGTCTGGAGGGTTGTTAACACAGTGTCCAAAGAAGGGCCAGAAGTATACAGAATGGTGTCGTCTGCGTAGAGGTGGATCAGAGAATCACCAGCAGCAAGAGCGACATCTTTCATGTATACAGAGAAGAGAGTCGGCCCGAGAATTGAACCCTGTAGCACCCCCATAGACTGCCAGAGGTCTGGACAACAGGCCCTCCGATTTGACATACTGAACTCTATCTGAGAAGTATTTGGTGAACCAGGCGAGGCAGTCATTTGAGAAACCAAGGCTGTTGAGGCTGCCAATAAGAATGTTGTGATTGACAGAGTCGAAAGCCTTGGCCAGGTCCATGAATACAGCTGCACAGTAATGTCTCTTATCGATGGCGGTTATGATGTCCTTTAGAACATTGCAGCGTGGCGGAGGTGCACCCGTGACTGGCTCTGAAACCAGATTGCATAGCGGAGAAGGTACGGTGGGATTCGAAATGGTCGTGAATCTGTTTGTTAACTTGGCTTTCGAAGACCTTTAGAAAGGCAGGGTAGGATCGATATAGGTCTGTTGCAGTTTGATAAATCTGATCCTTACTGTTTTGATGTTTTTCAATTTTGCCCTCTGTAGTGGATATTTTAATCAATAATGAGGAGAGACAAGGTCAATCAATCACCAATCAGGATATTAACTTTATTAAAATAACTTATCGATAAGGGGGCTGGTCACAATACAGTCACACAGAGTGAATAGAGCCATCCCTTCACATGGTTCATATTAGATACACATTCCCCTATGGAAACAGTGTTCCCTTCTGATCTCATTTGCCCTATTCTCTTTCTGATATTCTACATAGCAACAGTGACATGTGATAGACAAGCCAGACTTCTCCCCTTCTGGACCCCAGGTGACTGAGGCCCATATGAGGCAGGAAGTGCAGCTGCCAACACCAGAGTCTGACGGGATACATTATAATAACAATAGTTCAACAGTTCAATCATATAAGCATATTCTGCAGAAAATTAAGATGTCTTATTTAAGTTACTTAGCTAATTCTGATTCTCCTACCAAAGGTTTTGGAAAATCTTGTTAATAATCAACTGACTGGCTTTCTTGATGTCTATAGTATTCTCTCTGGTATGCAATCTGGTTTCCACTCAGGTTATGGATGTGTCATTGCAACCTTAAAGGTCCTCAATGTCGCCATTGCTGTGATTCTAAGCAGTGTTGTGCTGCTATTTTCATTGACTTGGTCAAAGCTTTTGATACAGTAGACCATTCCATTCTTGTGAGCCGGCTAAGGAGTATTGGTGTCTCTGAGGGGTGTCTCTAAAAGGCCAGCATCCCGTAGTCGCCTCTTCACTGTTTACGTTTTGCGGGTACTATTTAATGAAGCTGTCAGTTGAGGACTTGTGAGGGGTCTGTTTCTCAAACTAGATACTCTAGTGTACTTGTCCTCTTGCTCAGTTGTGCACCGGGGCCTCCCACTCCTCTTTCTATTCTGGTTAGGGACAGTTTGCGCTGTTCTGTGAAGGGAGTAGTACACAGCGTTGTATGAGATCTTAAGTTTCTTGGCAATTTATCGCATGGAGTAGCCTTAATTTCTCAGAACAAAAATAAACTGACGAGTTTCAGAAGTAAGTCTTTGTTTCTTTTGTGCACCATTATACATATGTGTGACCAAACCCCTAACCACCCGCAAGAAAGGAAGTCAATAGCTTCAACCGCTCTCTTTGGGTAGGTAGGAACTGAAATTCACTAACATCAGGAGGCTCCCAAACAGCGATGCACGTCCCACATATAGTCCCATTAGGTTTTATCCAACATGACATGAATATGTGGCAACATTACTTTTCACAGAACACGTTCATACCAAGCTGAGCGCTCTGTATGTTAATCCCCATAATGTTTACCCTACCCCACAACTGCTTTACTGATGGCTGAAAATTTTAGCCTGCTACATTTGCAGCCTCACCCAAATACTTATCCAGGCAGCCAGCTAACCTAACCAGCCAGCCACCTCAACTAGCTAGCCACGTGCCAGCCAGCTAACCTAACCAGCCAGCCACCTCAGCTAGCTAGTCACGTGCCAGCCAGCTAACCTAACCAGCCAACCACCTCAGCTAGCTAGCCACGTGCCAGCCAGCTAACCTAACCAGCCAGCCACCTCAGCTAGCTAGCCACGTGCCAGCCAGCTGCCTATTAGTCATATAACCAGAATGCTAACCGCCAAGTTAACAAATCCACCATGCCCCTCGTACCAATTAACTACATTATGTCACTGAATAACAAATAAACATGGATGACGTTAGCTAGTTAGCTTAGCAATAGTTGTGTCCATCTTACTAGTTAAGATGGGTCTTCATGCGAATGGGTATCCAAGGAAGGAGGGGGGCTGTCTGTTTCTTCCGTCTGAAGTGGGGAGAATCTGGAGGAATGGGGGGCGATGACTGGGATCCTTCTCTTGTTTGACGTGGTCGAAGGATTTCCCCTTCAATATGGTTTCGTTGCTGTAGTCTGGGTAGAATGCCAGATTGGATCTCCCATGTCTCGGTGGATTCTCCAGGGCTCTGGTTCAGGATATCCACTTGGTCCTCATATCTTAACAGGCAGAATATGAGGGGACGGGGGCGGCCAGGGTTTTTATTGCCACTGTAGATTCGGTGTGCCCGTTGAATTTCAATCTTCCTCCCTTGTAGCAACAGTATCCATTTTGGTAGATTCTCCTGAAGAAAACCTTTTGGGTCAGAACCCTCTGTCGTTTCTTCCAGGCCCACCAGACAGTATGCTCAGTCTCCTCTCTCTGTCTTCAAGCGACATAATTTTCTCCCGCAGTTGTTTCACTGCATCTCGGCAGGTGGCTATGACGTCCGTAGAAGTCCTGCTGCTAACCTGCATCTCATCACAGCACTGCTCCAGAGACTTGCATTTGACAGATTGACTGGCCAGGTCATTTGAGAGTTTTAAGATAGACGTGTTGGAGGCTTCCACCACATCTTTAATTAATGTAATTTCCCCCAGAAAGCAGTTCCTCCAGGGATTCCTTAACTGCTTGTTTACCCATTACCTGCATCGAAGTTTGTTGTTGATTCAGAGCCTTCAATATGGCGCAGTGTATCCTCGCTGGTCTTAGTTGGCTCGGTGTCTTTCTTTGTTTTGGACGCTTTTAGGCTTCTCTGTGCCTTATTTGAGTGTCCTCGGTCACGTAGGTCCATGATATTAAGCATTTTGAATGTTCAGAGGCCCAGTTGTCAGGAATTTATGACGGATTTTGGACTTTTGATACAGTACTCAGAACTACACGTGCATCTCTGCCAAAAGGCCACCAGATGTCCCCAATATCATTTATTTATTTATCCCAGCCCCCGCAGGATGCCTTTTGCCTTTTGGTAGGCCGTCATTGTAAATAATAATTTGTTCTTAACTGACTTGCCTAGTTAAATAAAGGTAAAAATATAATCACTGCCAAAGGTGCTTCAACAAAGTTCTGAGTAAAGGGTCTGAATGTGATATTTAATTATATTACTGTAATAAATTAGCCAAAATGTCTAAACTCAATATATTGTTGATGTTTTTTACTGCTAGATTGATTATTTAATGTGAGTGGATGTGGTGTCCAGAAAGTTATCTAAGTTTTGGTTACTGGTTGTTTTCTTGTATTCTTCTATTTTGGACCTATCTGTATGATTGTCTGATGTTGTACAGCTGACTGGGCTGTGGATTTCTGATGTTGTACAGCTGACTGGGCTGTGGATTTCTGATGTTGTACAGCTGACTGGGCTGTGAATGTCTGTTGTACAGCTGACTGGGCTGTGGATGTGTGGTTGTTGCCATGTTTGTTCTTTTGAGGAACAATGTAATTTGGCTGTGATCAGACAGAGGTGTTAGTGGTATTTCACCCAATAGATATTGGAGTTTATCAAAGTTGGATTTTTTTTCTCCAATTCTTTGTGGATCTGTGTACTCTGAGGGAAATATGTTTCTCTAATATGGTCATACTTTTGTCAGGCGGTTAGGAAGTGCAGCTCAGTTTCCACCTCATTTTGAGGCTATGTTCACACTGCCCAGTCTTCTCTAGAGACTGTTGTGGAATAATCAGAATTAGTTGGTAACATGGGTAAGATGTTTTATATTCATCATATGTTTGTAAGTTACTTCTCATCAGAATGTTATTTTTGTATAATACTGTGGCGGGGTTGCAGTATCTGTTCTATGTCAAGACTAAGTTGCTTGGGCCGGAGAGAGGGGAGAGGTCAAGCGTGTATCTCTTGGCTCCACAATGTCTGTGTGCCAGTCTGTGTGTCTCTGTGATCTTGTCAAGATAGGATGGATTTGATATATGCCTGTTGATATGGAGGATTGGTTTATGGTTCTGAGTTTGAGAAAATAACATAGTTTAGGAGACAAAGCTGAACGATAAATTATGCCTATGCTGTCTCACTATGTGTCTTTGCTATAAAGGATCTCAGTTGAAATGTGTGAGGAACTCTCAGAGAATTCATTAATAGACACTGAATTGATCTGAGAGTCACAGGGTTGTGATAGAGCTAATATAATTAAAGATGGACTTTGTGATAACTAACTCTGACTTGTGTGTGGTTTGCTCTCATGATTTGGTAAATAGAGGAAATGTCCACGACAAGAGCCAGGCCTGTCTACTGCAGCCTTTCTCAATAGCAAGGCTATGCTCACTGAGTCTGTACATAGTCAAAGCTTTCCTTAAGTTTGGGTCAGTCACAGTGGTCAGGTATTTTGCCACTGTCTACACTCTGTTTAGGGCCAAATGGCATAGTTTGTTCTGTTTTTTTTTGTTAATTACTTGACACATTGGAAATAATATTATTTTTGTTTTCTCGTGATTTGGTTGTCTAATTGTGCTGCTGTCCTGGGGCTCTGTGGGGTCTGTTTGTGTTTGTGAACAGAGCCCCAGAACCAGCTTGCTTCGGGTACTCTTATCCAGGTTCATCTCTCTATAGGTGATGGCTTTGTTATGGAAGGTTTGGGAATCGCTTCCTTTTAGGTGGTTGTAGAATTTAACGGCTCTTTTCTGGATTTTAATAATTAGCCGGTATCGGCCTTATTCTGCTCTTCATTTTGGGTCATCCCAACTTTGATTGCCCTTTTGTTGTTTACGCTGATGCAAGTGATGTTGGACTTGGTGCTGTCCTAGTCCAACAGACTGGACTTGGCACTGAAGAAGTGCTAGCATTTGCCAGTCGGACAATGAATGGAACAGAACGGAACTACTCCACAACCGAGCAAGAGTGCCTTGCAGTTGTCTGGGCTTTGGAGAAGTGGAGGTACTACCTGGAGGGAAGACACTTCACTGTGGTCACTGACCATTCCTCCCTTGTGTGGGTGTTCAAGACCAACAAACCAAGTACCAGACTCATAAGATGGGCTCTACGGTTGCAAGAGTTCACCTTTGCAGTAGAATACAGGAAAGGAAAATACAACATTGTTCCAGATGTCTTGTCCAGAGCTCCTTCTTGTGATAACGGTGGCCCTCATCTTACATGTGCTACTGTCCTGTCAAGCAGTCGAGACCCACCCAAAACTGACTTTCCCATCTCTGATATGGAAAGCCCAACAGGATGATCCAGAAGTACAGGCTTTGTACCAGACTATCCTGGAAGATGGAGAAAAGATGGTCAATCCTACCACAAAGCTGACCATCATTGAAGACAAAGTCTACTGTGTTGTACAACTACCCCACAGAACCCTCTACCAAATGTACATACCTGAAACTCTACGCCTACAACTGCTTCAACATTTCCATGAAGACCCATTAGCTGGTCATTTGGGCAGGTTCAAAACCTACAAGCGGTTGCAAGCGTTACTGTACTGGCCACATCTGAGCATGGATGTGAAGTCACACATCCGAAATTGTCAGATTTGTCAAATGTACAAACCAGAAGGTAGAAAGCCTGCTGGCAAGTTGCAGCGAATGGTGGTTACCCGACCTTGGAAAATGTTAGGAGTGGATGTGATGGGTCCATTTCCTAGAAGCTCCAATCAGAATGTGTACATGCTTGTTTTTGTTGATTACTATTCAAAGTGGGTGGAGCTCTTTTCCCTGCGTCAGGCCACAGCGAGGACCGTCTCTAACATCCTTACGAAAGAGATCCTGACTCGCTGGGGAGTGCCTGATTACATCCTGTCTGATCGAGGTTCCCAATTTGTCTCTGATCTTTTTGAGGAGACATGCCAAAGCTGGAGCCTGAGACAGAAGTTGACCACGGCCTATCACCCACAGCCCACCTCACTGAGAGAGTAAATCGAACCTTGAAGACAATGATTGCTTCCTATGTAGGGACCCAGCACAAACACTGGGACAAGCACCTTCACGAGTTTTGATTTGCCCTGAATTCTGCTGCGCAAGAGTCCACTGGAGTCACACCTGCAGAGCTGAACCTAAGTTGTCCCCTTCGAGGACCCTTGGATATGGTGCTACAGCCCCAGGAGGTTACTCCAGACGCTGCTTGCTATGACCAGGTAGTCCATCTCCACGACTTGAGAGCTCTTGTCTCAAAGAACATGATCCAGGCTCGACTCAAGCAGAAGATAAATTATGATAAGAACAGACGAGACATGCAGTTCCAGCTTCGTGATCGGGTGTGGCTTCGCTCTCATCCTTACTCGAAAGCTGAACAATTCTTCTCGGCCAAGCTCGCTCCTAAATGGCAAGGACCATATAGGATTGTGGAGCAGATGGGCCCTTTGAACTACCGAGTGGTGAAAGAGGACACAGGTGAAGATATGCACGTTGTCCATGTCTCACGCCTTAAGGCCTGTTACCCCTCGACTGATGAATTGGAGGAAATTGAGCGCCACAAGGTCCTGGATATGTTTGAAGAGGAAAGTGAGGAGACTTTTCTCGGATTCCCAGACCCAGAAGTCTCACACCTTAAGGCCTGTGACCCCTCAGCTGAGGAGCGTGAGCTCCAAAAAGTCATTAATATTTTTGTAGAGGAAAGTGATGAGGAGACCTTTCTCGGTTTCCCCGACCAAGATGTGCCTTCCAGTGCAATGGTCGGCTTTTTCCAGGGGAGGGGGTGTGTGACGGCCCTGAATTTTTCTGAACCGTCTCAGTGCTTCTCCTTCCAATAAGGCGCTTCCCCTTCAATTCCCAATTAAATAGTGCTTCTCCTTCCAATAGGGCGCTTCCCCTTCAATTCCCAATTAAATAGTGCTTCTCCTTCCAATAGGGCGCTTTCCCTTTAATTCCCAAATAAATAGCAGCATCAGCTGCGCAAAAGTGGGGTTGTGATGGAGACGTGAATGAGGATGTGTTCAACCCTCAGTTCCGAAGCTTCTCTATTCCGTTTGTTGCCGTTAAACGTGTGTTTTGTAGCCTAAGAGAGTTTACCCAGGATCGGACCCACTCTTTGCGTCCGTGGACTACACCTCTCCGTTCTTCGTGACCTTTCTCCGCTGGAGATCTGTTGGCGGATTGGATTGTCTGACTGACCGACTGACTACGATATTTCATTTGTTTTGATGTGAGGTATACTGTGATGATTTGTGTAGTTAGGTGTAGGGGAGGACTTAGTTAGAGTTGATAGGCTTTATATTGTTTGTATGATTAAAACTGGGTTTACGCTACACTGAATGAATGGACAAACATGGCGTGACAAAAGTCACTTGAGTTCCCTGAACTCCTTTACCGGGCTGGACTCTTTTTAGGCCCGAGGTACAGGACATTTCTGGAGGAACCAGAACTCATTGTGTTATATTATTATTATATGTGTGTGTAATCATTGATGTTGCTAATACAACCCACGCAAAATAATATAGTTGTTTTTGAAGTTCTTTCCAATGTTTTAAGGGTTTATGAAAAGTTTATTTCCATCCTGACTTTTACATGAGTCCTTTGTATTGGTGTAGACTTGACGGACCAGATGGGACTCATTCCCTCCCAAACCAAAAGGAGAAACCAATGTTTTCTCTGGTAGGCACAACCTACCTGGCACCCCTATAAATAATAACCTCAAGTCAAAACCGTTACAGCATGCAGACTCTCAATTTGGTGTTTGTCCCATTTTGTGAATTTTTGGTTGGTGTGCAGACCCCAGACCTCACAACCATAAAGGGCAATGGGTTCTATAACTGATTCAAGTAGTTTTTAGCAATTTGATGTTCCTTTTGATGGCATAGAAGACCCTTCTTGCCTTGTCTCAGATCGTTAGCTGCTTTGTGGAAATGACCTGTGGCACTGATGTTTAGGCCTGTGTATGTGTATATATATATATATATATATATATATATATATTTTTTTTTTGTGTGCTCTAGGGCAACGGTGTCTAGATGGAATTTGTGGTCCTGGCAACTGGACCATGTTTCGAACACCATTATTTTTGTCTTACTGAGATTTACTGTCAGGGCCCAGGTCTGGCAGAATCTGCGCAGAATATCTAGGTGCTGCTGTAGGCCCTCCTTGTCATGTATTGTCATGTTGTGTCTTGTTTCTGTCCTTTCCCTTCACCCTGTCTCCCTCTGCTGGTCGTTATTAGGTTACCTTTTCTCCCCCTCTTTCCCCCAGCTGTTCCTTGTCTCCTCCTAACTACCTCGTCACCCCTTTTCCCACCTGTTCCCTTTTTCCCTCTGATTAGTCCTCTATATCTCTCTCTGTTTTTGTTCCTGTCTTTGTCGGATTCTTGTTTGTGTTTTTCATGCCTGAACCAGACTATCGTCATGTTTGCTGCAACCTTGTCCTGTCCTGTCGGAATCTGCCGGTCCATCTGAGCCTACCTATGTTTTGTTATTAAAGAAGTTCTGTTTACGTTAATTCGCTTTTGGGTCCTCATTCACGCACCGTAACAGAAGAATCCGACCAAGAATGGACCCAGCGACTTCGGATCCTCTCCACTCAGCCGTCGAGATCCAGGGAGCGATGCTAGGCAGACACGAGCAGGAATTGTCTGCTGCTCGACATGCCGTTGAGACCCTGGCCACCCAAGTCTCCAACCTCACAGAACAGGTTCACCATCTCCGCCTCGATCCACCGGCCACTTCCAGGGCTTTCGAATCTCCGGAGCCCAGAATCAATAACCCGCAGTGTTACTCTGGGGAGCCCACTGAATGCCGCTCGTTCCTCACCCAGTGTGATATTGTGTTTTCTCTCCAGCCCAACACTTACTCCAGGAGCACTGCTCGTGTCGCCTACGTCATATCTCTCCTTACTGGACGGGCTCGTGAGTGGGGCACGGCAATCTGGGAGGCAAGGGCTGAGTGTACTAACCAGTATCAGGACTTTAAGGAGGAGATGATACGGGTTTTTGATCAATCTGTTTTTGGGGAGGAGGCTTCCAGGGCCCTGTCTTCCCTATGTCAAGGTAATCGATCCATAACAGACTACTCTATTGAGTTTCGCACTCTTGCTGCCTCCAGTGGCTGGAACGAGCCGGCTTTGCTCGCTCGTTTTCTGGAGGGTCTCCGCGCAGAGGTAAAGGATGAGATTCTCTCCCGGGAGGTTCCTTCCAGCGTGGATTCCTTGATTGAACTCGCTATTCGCATTGAGCGACGGGTTGATCTTCGTCACCGAGCTCGTGGAAAGGAGCTTGCGTTCTCCGTTGCCCCCCTCTCCGCATCACTACCATCTTCCTCTGCCGGCTCGGGTGCTGAGCCTATGCAGCTGGGAGGTATCCGCATCTCGACTAAGGAGAGGGAACGGAGAATCACCAACCGCCTCTGTCTCTATTGCGGTTCTGCTGGTCATTTTGTCACTTCATGTCCAGTAAAAGCCAGAGCTCATCAGTAAGCGGAGGGCTACTGGTGAGCGCTACTACTCCTGTCTCTCCTTCAAGATCCTGCACTACCTTGTCGGTCCATCTACGCTGGACTGGTTTGTCAGCTTCCTGCAGTGCCTTAATAGACTCTGGGGCGGAGGGCTGTTTTATGGACGAGACCTGGGCTCGGGAACATGACATTCCTCTCAGACAGTTAAGGGAGTCCACGGCCTTGTTCGCCCTGGATGGTAGTCCTCTCCCCAGGATTCAGCGTGAGACGCTACCTTTAACCCTCACTGTTTCTGGTAATCATAGCGAAACCATTTCTTTTTTAATTTTTCGTTCACCTTTTACACCTGTTGTTTTGGGCCATCCCTGGCTAGTTTGTCATAATCCTTCCATTAATTGGTCTAGTAATTCTATCCTCTCCTGGAACGTCTCTTGTCATGTGAAATGTTTAATGTCTGCTATCCCTCCTGTTTCCTCTGTCTCTTCTTCACAGGAGGAGCCTGGTGATTTGACAAGGGTGCCGGAGGAATATCACGATCTGCGCACGGTGTTCAGTCGGTCCAGGGCCACCTCTCTTCCCCCACACCGGTCGTATGATTGTAGTATTGATCTCCTTCCGGGAACCACTCCCCCCCGGGGTAGACTATACTCTCTGTCGGCTCCCGAACGTAAGGCTCTCGAAGATTATTTGTCTGTAGCTCTTGCCGCCGGTACCATAGTCCCCTCCTCCTCTCCCGCCGGAGCGGGGTTTTTTTTTGTTAAGAAGAAGGACGGGTCCCTGCGCCCCTGCATAGATTATCGAGGGCTGAATGACATAACAGTGAAGAATCGTTATCCGCTTCCTCTTATGTCTTCAGCCTTCGAGATCCTGCAGGGAGCCAGGTTTTTCACTAAGTTGGACCTTCGTAACGCTTACCATCTCGTGCGCATCAGGGAGGGGGACGAGTGGAAGACGGCGTTTAACACTCCGTTAGGGCACTTTGAATACCGGGTTCTTCCTTTCGGCCTCGCTAACGCTCCAGCTGTCTTTCAGGCATTAGTCAATGATGTCCTGAGAGACATGCTGAACATCTTTGTTTTCGTTTACCTTGACGATATCCTGATTTTTTCACCGTCACTCCAGATTCATGTTCAGCACGTTCGACGTGTCCTCCAGCGCCTTTTAGAGAATTGTCTTTTTGTGAAGGCTGAGAAGTGCTCTTTTCATGCCTCCTCCGTCACATTTCTCGGTTCTGTTATTTCCGCTGAAGGCATTAAGATGGATCCCGCTAAGGTCCAAGCTGTCATTGATTGGCCCGTCCCTAAGTCACGCGTCGAGCTGCAGCGCTTTCTCGGCTTCGCGAACTTCTATCGTCGTTTCATCCGTAATTTCGGTCAGGTGGCAGCTCCTCTCACAGCCCTTACTTCTGTCAAGACGTGCTTTAAGTGGTCCGTTTCCGCCCAGGGAGCTTTTGATCTCCTCAAGAATCGTTTTACATCCGCACCTATCCTTGTTACACCTGACGTCACTAGACAGTTCGTTGTCGAGGTTGACGCGTCAGAGGTGGGCGTGGGAGCCATTCTTTCTCAGCGCTCCCTCTCTGACGACAAGGTCCACCCTTGCGCGTATTTTTCTCATCGCCTGTCGCCGTCGGAACGTAACTATGATGTGGGAAACCGCGAACTGCTCGCCATCCGCTTAGCCCTAGGCGAATGGCGACAGTGGTTGGAGGGGGCGACCGTTCCTTTTGTCGTTTGGACTGACCATAGGAACCTTGAGTACATCCGTTCTGCCAAACGACTTAATGCGCGTCAGGCGCGCTGGGCGCTGTTTTTCGCTCGTTTCGAGTTCGTGATTTCTTATCGTCCGGGCTCTAAGAACACCAAGCCTGATGCTTTATCTCGTCTCTTCAGTTCTTCAGTAGCCTCCACTGACCCCGAGGGGATTCTCCCTGAGGGGCGTGTTGTCGGGTTGACTGTCTGGGGAATTGAGAGGCAGGTAAAGCAAGCACTCACTCAAACTCCGTCGCCGCGCGCTTGTCCTAGGAACCTTCTTTTCGTTCCCGTTCCTACTCGTCTGGCCGTTCTTCAGTGGGCTCACTCTGCCAAGTTAGCCGGCCATCCTGGCGTTCGGGGTACGCTTGCTTCCATTCGCCAGCGTTTTTGGTGGCCCACCCGGGAGCATGACACGCGTCGCTTCGTGGCTGCTTGTTCGGTCTGCGCGCAGACTAAGTCCGGTAACTCCCCTCCTGCTGGCCGTCTCAGGCCGCTTCCCATTCCCTCTCGACCGTGGTCTCACATCGCCTTAGATTTTGTCACCGGACTGCCTTCGTCAGCGGGGAAGACTGTTATTCTTACGGTTGTCGACAGGTTCTCTAAGGCGGCTCATTTTATTCCCCTTGCTAAGCTTCCTTCTGCTAAAGAGACGGCACAAATCATCATCGAGAATGTTTTCAGAATTCATGGCCTTCCGTCAGACGTCATTTCGGACAGAGGTCTGCAATTCACGTCTCAATTTTGGAGGGAGTTTTGCCGTTTGATTGGGGCTTCCGTCAGTCTCTCTTCCGGCTTTCACCCCCAGTCTAACGGTCAAGCAGAACGGGCCAATCAGACTATTGGTCGCATCTTACGCAGTCTTTCTTTTCGCAATCCTGCGTCTTGGTCAGAACAGCTCCCCTGGGCAGAATACGCCCACAACTCGCTTCCTTCGTCTGCGACCGGGCTATCTCCTTTTCAGAGTAGCCTCGGGTACCAGCCTCCGCTGTTCTCATCTCAGTTCGCCGAGTCCAGCGTCCCCTCCGCTCAGGCTTTTGTCCAACGTTGCGAGCGCACCTGTAAGAGGGTCAGGTCTGCACTTTGCCGTTATAGGGCGCAGACTGTGAGAGCTGCTAATAAGCGTAGAACTAAGAGTCCTAGATATTGTCGCGGTCAGAGAGTTTGGCTCTCCACTCAGAACCTTCCCCTTAAGACCGCTTCTCGCAAGTTGACCCCGCGGTTCATTGGTCCGTTCCGTATTTCTCGGATCATTAATCCTGTCGCAGTGCGACTTCTTCTTCCGCGATATCTTCGTCGCGTCCACCCGGTCTTCCATGTCTCCTGTGTCAAGCCCGTTCTTCGCGCCCCCGCTCGTCTTCCCCCCCCCCCCCCCCATCCTTGTCGAGGGCGCACCCATCTACAGGGTCCGTAGGATTTTGGACATGCGTCCTCGGGGCCGTGGTCATCAGTACCTAGTAGATTGGGAGGGGTACGGTCCTGAGGAGAGGAGTTGGGTTCCCTCTCGGGACGTGCTGGACAGTGCGCTGATCGATGATTTCCTCCGTTGCCGCCAGGTTTCCTCCTCGAGTGCGCCAGGAGGCGCTCGGTGAGTGGGGGGGTACTGTCATGTATTGTCATGTTGTGTCTTGTTTCTGTCCTTTCCCTTCACCCTGTCTCCCTCTGCTGGTCGTTATTAGGTTACCTTTTCTCCCCCTCTTTCCCCCAGCTGTTCCTTGTCTCCTCCTAACTACCTCGTCACCCCTTTTCCCACCTGTTCCCTTTTTCCCTCTGATTAGTCCTCTATATCTCTCTCTGTTTTTGTTCCTGTCTTTGTCGGATTCTTGTTTGTGTTTTTCATGCCTGAACCAGACTATCGTCATGTTTGCTGCAACCTTGTCCTGTCCTGTCGGAATCTGCCGGTCCATCTGAGCCTACCTATGTTTTGTTATTAAAGAAGTTCTGTTTACGTTAATTCGCTTTTGGGTCCTCATTCACGCACCGTAACACTCCTTGGTTGGTGACAGAAGTACCAGATCATCAGCAAACAGTAGACTTTTGACTTCAGATTCTAGTAGGGTGAGGCCGGGTGCTGCTGACTGTTGTAGTGCCCGCGACAATTCGTTGATATACATGTTGAAGAGGGTGGGGCTTAAGCTGCATCCCTGTCTCACCTCACGGCCCTGTGGGAAGAAATGTGTTTTATGTTTTCCCCCATCAAATCAACTGTACAGTGCCTTGCGAAAGTATTCGGCCCCCTTGAACTTTGCGACCTTTTGCCACATTTCAGGCTTCAAACATAAAGATATAAAACTGTATTTTTTTTGTGAAGAATCAACAACAAGTGGGACACAGTCATGAAGTGGAACGACATTTATTGGATATTTCAAACTTTTTTAACAAATCTAAAACTGAGAAATTGGGCGTGCAAAATTATTCAGCCCCTTTACTTTCAGTGCAGCAAACTCTCTCCAGAAGTTCAGTGAGGATCTCTGAATGATCCAATGTTGACCTAAATGACTAATGATGATAAATACAATCCACCTGTGTGTAATCAAGTCTCCGTATAAATGCACCTGCACTGTGATAGTCTCAGAGGTCCGTTAAAAGCGCAGAGAGCATCATAAAGAACAAGGAACACACCAGGCAGGTCCGAGATACTGTTGTGAAGAAGTTTAAAGCCGCATTTGGATACAAAAAGATTTCCCAAGCTTTAAACATCCCAAGGAGCACTGTGCAAGCGATAATATTGAAATGGAAGGAGTATCAGACCACTGCAAATCTACCAAGACCTGGCCGTCCCTCTAAACTTTCAGCTCATACAAGGAGAAGACTGAACAGAGATGCAGCCAAGAGGCCCATGATCACTCTGGATGAACTGCAGAGATCTACAGCTGAGGTGGGAGACTCTGTCCATAGGACAACAATCAGTCGTATATTGCACAAATCTGGCCTTTATGGAAGAGTGGCAAGAAGAAAGCCATTTCTTAAAGATATCCAGAAAAAGTGTCGTTTAAAGTTTGCCACAAGCCACCTGGGAGACACACCAAACATGTGGAAGAAGGTGCTCTGGTCAGATGAAACCAAAATTGAACTTTTTGGCAACAATGCAAAACGTTATGTTTGGCGTAAAAGCAACACAGCTGAACACACCATCCCCACTGTCAAACATGGTGGTGGCAGCATCATGGTTTGGGCCTGCTTTTCTTCAGCAGGGACAGGGAAGATGGTTAAAATTGATGGGAAGATGGATGGAGCCAAATACAGGACCATTCTGGAAGAAAACCTGATGGAGTCTGCAAAAGACCTGAGACTGGGACGGAGATTTGTCTTCCAACAAGACAATGATCCAAAACATAAAGCAAAATCTACAATGGAATGGTTCAAAAATAAACATATCCAGGTGTTAGAATGGCCAAGTCAAATTCCAGACCTGAATCCAATCGAGAATCTGTGGAAAGAACTGAAAACTGCTGTTCACAAATGCTCTCCATCCAACCTCACTGAGCTCGAGCTGTTTTGCAAGGAGGAATGGGAAAAAAATTCAGTCTCTCGATGTGAAAAACTGATAGAGACATACCCCAAGCGACTTACAGCTGTAATCGCAGCAAAAGGTGGCGCTACAAAGTATTAACTTAAGGGGGCTGAATAATTTTGCACGCCCAATTTTTCAGTTTTTGATTTGTTAAAAAAGTTTGAAATATCCAATAAATGTCGTTCCACTTCATGATTGTGTCCCACTTGTTGTTGATTCTTCACAAAAAAATACAGTTTTATATCTTTATGTTTGAAGCCTGAAATGTGGCAAAAGGTCGCAAAGTTCAAGGGGGCCGAATACTTTCGCAAGGCACTGTATTTATATAGCCCTTCTTACATCAGCTGATATCTCAAAGTGCTGTACACAAACCCAGCCTAAAACAGCAAGCAATGCAGGTGTAGAAGCACGGTGGCTAGGAAAAACTCCCTAGAAAGGCCCAACTCTAGAGTGTTGAAAACGGCAGCTCTGGGGACAGGTAGCACGTCCGGTGAACAGGTCAGGATTCCATAGCCGCAGGCAGAACAGTTGAAACTGGAGCAGCAGCATGGCCAGGGGACAGCAAGGAGTTAGAGAGAGAGAGAAAGACTCTCTCGCCAAGTTTAGACCTTGTGTAAACGTTTTGTCCAGGAAGTTGTATAAAAGGGAATGAGTTTGTTGTTGCCTAATTGTTTTTTGGTATCTTTTCACACTACTTTCCTTCCATCTATAGCATTTCTTAATATTATTCAGTTATTTTGGCTTTGATGTGTCACGATTGAGTATTGCTCTGTTCAAGTAGACTGATTTTGCTGTGATCTGATTGAGGTGTCAGTGGGCTCACTGTGAACGCTCTGAGAGACTCTGGGTTGAGGTCAGTGATAAAGTAGTCTACAGTACTACTGCCAAGAGATGAGCTATGGGTGTACCTACCATAGGAGTCTCTTCGAAGTCTACCATTGACTATGTACATACCCAGCGTGTGAC
Source organism: Oncorhynchus mykiss (assembly GCF_057628025.1). NCBI lineage: Eukaryota > Metazoa > Chordata > Actinopteri > Salmoniformes > Salmonidae > Oncorhynchus > Oncorhynchus mykiss. Next base: position 80,797,912 of record NC_143037.1, read on the forward strand.
AGAGCCGCAGGAGTTGTGACCCATTTTTTTTGGTTATATTGTCGTAGTATTGTCTAGTGGGGCATATGGGGGAGGGAATGCTGTCATATCTCTGTCTCCAGAGTACCTGACAATCGGGCTGTTTTTTCTCTCAATTTCAATTTAAGGTCTTATTTGCATGGGAAACATATGTTATCATTGCCAAAGCAAGTGAAGTAGATAATAAATAAATGTCAAATAAACAATACAAATGAACAGTAAACATTACACTTACGTACCTGAATATTGGTCTGTTCTCGCTCTCTCTCTCTCTCTCCAGAGTACCTGACCATTGGGCTGTGCTCGGTGAGTCGTCCTAAAGGCAGCTATCTGATCTCCACCTTGTCCTCCATCTTCTCCCGCTCCTCCCTGGCAGAGCTAAACTCCATGTTGGTGGTGGTACTGCTGACAGACTTCGATGCCCAATGGAGAGCGACCACGCTGGGCGAGATTACAGCTAACTTCCCCTCCCAGCTGAAGGCAAACCAGCTACTGGTGGTACATGTCCCCAAGCAGTACTACCCACCAATAACAGGTACACACGCAGTATCAACACTAATACAACTACACACACAGTACTACCCACTAATACAGGTACACACAGTACTACCCACTAATACAGGTACACACACAGTACTACCATCCAGAAGTGGGACCAAGTCGTTGTTTTACAAGTCACAAGTAAGTCTCAAGTCTCAGCACTCAAGTATCAAGTCAAGTGTCAAGTCCTAAACTTTGAGTTTCGAGTTATAAGTTATAATATGCTCTTCACCAAATGTAATACCATTTAATATTTTTAATGAGTAATAGTTAGTATATTACATTTACGCAAATCATGAATGCTTTAAAAATATGTATTTGTATTATTTTCCATGGAAATACATGGGTAGCCGTGAGAAAGAATACTGTAACAAGTCTAGCGTCAGACCACTCTGCACTGCCACGCCCAACTTTTTCCCAGATGGCACAATTTGATTGGCTGCTGTCCGACTCAAACTGTAATCCGTTAAATGAAGAGTTGATGCGCTGCACACTTTTTTAATAGCATGACTTTTAATATTTGGGCTTGGGGAGGGTTGGGGAGGCTTGGGCAGAGTTGGGGAGGCTTGGGGAGGGTATCAAGTTAGTTTGAGTCAAAAGGTTCAAGGTCAAGTCAAGAGTCATTGGTGTTAATGTCAAAGTCAAGTTGCAAGTCATCATATTTGTGACTCGAGTCCAAGTCAAGTCAAGAGTCATTGGTGTTAATGTCAAAGTCAAGTTGCAAGTCATCATATTTGTGACTCGAGTCCAAGTCATGTCAAGAGTCATTGGTGTTAATGTCAAAGTCAAGTTGCAAGTCATCATATTTGTGACTCGAGTCCAAGTCAAGTCAAGAGTCATTGGTGTTAATGTCAAAGTCAAGTTGTAAGTCATCATATTTGTGACTCGAGTCCAAGTCATGTGACTCGAGTCCACACTTCTGCTACCCACTAATACAGGTACACCATATAAACACACACACACCTATATACACACACCTTATAAACACACTCAGATTGTAACACCGCTTATATGCTCTGTTGGTCGGTCGGTCAGTTGGTTGGTTGGTTGGTTGGTCAGATGGTTAACTAGTTGTTTCTATATTCTAGGCCTGAAAAGGAACTTTAACGACAAGGCTGACCGTGTGACCTTCCGCTCCAAACAGAACGTTGACTATAGCTTCCTGATTCAGTTCTGCACTGGGCGGAGCCTGCACTACCTGCAGCTGGAGGACGACGTCTCCTGCTCGCATCACTTCCTGTCCGCCATCAGGGGGCGTGTCCAGCAAATGGAAGTGCCCTGGGCCACGTTAGAGTTCTCAGCGCTGGGCTACATTGGGAAGCTGTACCACTCAGAACACCTCCCCCTCCTCTCACGCTTCCTCTTCCTGTTCTACCAGGAAATGCCCTGCGACTTCCTGTTCAGTCACTTCCGGGTGCTTTTGACACAGAGCGAGGTGATCCGCTTCACACCCTCACTGTTTCAACACACAGGCTCATACTCGTCCTTCCTGGGGACCTTCAACAAGCTGAAGGATGACGACTACGAGGATCTCTACACCAACCCTGCTGCTGACGTCTATAGTGACATACCAGGTAGAAACACACACACCGTGCAGTGTGAAAAGGCCTCATAAGGACCCTGTGGTGACTCTGGTCTGGCTATATAAAGAGCATTTGATTTTTATTGATATCTGACCTGTATCTCTGTCTGTATCTCTCTCTAGTCTATAAGGACCATGTGGCGGCCATGGCCTGGTCTCCTGGTACTGGAACCTTCTTCTGGGGGCGGAGTCCCTCTTCAGGGAACCACCTAACCGTCACCTTCAAACATCCTGTTGTGGTTACCTCCATTACCGTGGTGACTGGTTCAGCAGAGGGTCGTGATCGGTTGGCATCTGCGACCGTAGAACTGGGTCTCCACCCGGTAACCGAGGAGACTGGGTCGGGGACAACATGCCAAGAGTTCTATAATGTGGGGGATCTGCAGGGAGGCAGGATGGACATGACGGACGTACACAAGAAGAGATTTGGCCACGCCTCTTCCTGTCTGAAGATAAGAGTCACAGCCAAACAGAATGACTGGGTTATCATCAAGAAGATCAGGATTACTACAAAGGAGGAATAAACACTCTGAAAACACACACACTCACTGAACAGACACACACACACACACTCACTGGACACACACACACACACACACACACACACTCACTAAACAGACACACACTCACTCACTCACTCACTCACTCACTCACTCACTCACTCACTCACTCACTCACTGAACAGACACACACACACACACACACACTCACTGAACAGACACACACACACACACACACACTCACTGAACAGACACACACACACACACTGAACAGACACACACACACACACACACACTCACTGAACAGACACACACACACACACACACACACTCACTGAACAGACACGCACACTCACTGAACAGACACACACACACACACTCACTGAACAGACACACACACACACACACACACACTCACTGAACAGACACACACACACACACACACACACTGAACAGACACACACACACACACACACACACACACACACACTCACTAAACAGACACACACACACACACACTCACTGAACAGACACTCACTCACTCACTCACTCACTCACTCACTGAACAGACACACACACACACTCACTGAACAGACACACACACACACACACACACACACAATCACTGAACAGACACACACACACACACACACACACACACACACTGAACAGACACACACACACACTCACTGAACAGACACACACACTCACTGAACAGACACACACACACACACTCACTGAACAGACACACACACACCACACACACACACACACACACACACTCACTGAACAGACACACACACACACACACACACACTCACTGAACAGACACACACACACACACACACTCACTGAACAGACACACACACACACACACACTCACTGAACAGACACACACACACACACACTCACTGAACAGACACACACACACACACACACACTCACTGAACATACACACACACACACACACACACACACACACACACACTAAACAGACACACACAAACTCACTGAACAGACACACAGTGAATGTAGCTGAGGTGATGTGGTCTGATCCTGTTGGAATGACTCTAGCCCCGTCTGTTGTAACAAGTCTAGCGTCAGACCGGGGTTCAGATCCCGCCAGTTACACACACACACACACACAAGCCTTGTCTCTGATTTTCTATTTAAATCAGGACTACGCTACAGGACTGAGACTAGACCACTCAATAAGTGGTCAGATGACGCTGATGCTACAGGACTGAGACTAGACCACTCAATAAGTGGTCAGATGACACTGATGCTACGCTACAGGACTGAGACTAGACCACTCAATAAGTGGTCAGATGACACTGATGCTACGCTACAGGACTGAGACTAGACCACTCAATAAGTGGTCAGATGACACTGATGCTACACTACAGGACTGAGACTAGACCACTCAATAAGTGGTCAGATGACGCTGATGCTACGCTACAGGACTGAGACTAGACCACTCAATAAGTGGTCAGATGACGCTGATGCTACGCTACAGGACTGAGACTAGACCACTCAATAAGTGGTCAGATGACGCTGATGCTACGCTACAGGACTGAGACTAGACCACTCAATAAGTGGTCAGATGACACTGCTGCTACGCTACAGGACTGAGACTAGACCACTCAATAAGTGGTCAGATGACACTGATGCTACGCTACAGGACTGAGACTAGACCACTCAATAAGTGGTCAGATGAAGCTGATGCTACGCTACAGGACTGAGACTAGACCACTCAATAAGTGGTCAGATGACGCTGATGCTACGCTACAGGACTGAGACTAGACCACTTAATAAGTGCTCAGATGACACTAATGCTACGCTACAGGACTGTTTTGCTAAAGTGATGCCTTGGAACTGGGAAACAGATACCGTATTTTGGAAGAGTTGGAGGTCTCTGCCGTTGGCCCCAAAGGAACAAACAACTCTGCCCGGAAACAAGGGAACCCCCTGCCATCTAAACAATTTACAACGAAACAGCTCTACAACCAGCCACAGACAACTTTCTAGGAGGAAGATAACTCAAGAGAGACGCAACTTTAAACATTTACCAAGCATCAGTCACACTGTCCTTATTGTGGGCTCATCTATGATCCCAACATGTTTCTATTAGGAAAGCAGAGACCATCTGTTTGATGTATGATTCCGCTACTCATTAGTAAACACCCGACTGCTTCAGCTAACACTGTCCATGTAGGGTCAAATGATATTAAACTACAGGAATCTGAGCAACTTAAAAAGGACTTTAAATCACTGATTCATACTGTACTTAAATCAGGTAAACAATGCATTAATTCAGGTCCCGTCTCCACGCTCTATGGATGATCATTACAGTCTTATACGCCTGCTACACATCTGGCTTAAAGGTTACTGTTGTTCAATAAGCATACAATATGTGGACAACTTTACAGCTTTTCTCCGGGATGGATTACATCTGAATAGGTATGGTACAAGCCTTCTCTCCTCAAACCTGGCTCTCACTATAGCCTCACACAGAGCATGTCAGAACTGACAATATGTAGCCATGGGGGTTGATACTCGGTCGATTCCCCATCAGACAGACTTTAGAAGTAATCTCATCTCCATCCAACTCAGGCCTGTCAGTAGTTACACAAGGAAGCGTCGATCATCTAATATTACCTTGAATGCTCCATCTGATATGAGCTCTGGAAACAGTGGCCTTGGAATTATTAATTTGAATGTTAGAAGCGTGATCCAGAAGTTAGATTTAATTGAAATACTGGTCTCACAATCACATGCTGACATATCGATTATAACTGTTACAACCTGATCTGTTTCACCTGTCCTTGTGCTTGTCTCCACCCCCCTCCAGGTGTCACCCATCTTCCCCACTTATGTCTGTGCCAGTTCGTCTTGTTTGTCAAGCTTACCAGCGTCTGTCCTGTCAGCTCCTGTCTTTTCCCAGCCTCTCTTTTTGTCATCCTCTGGGTTTTGACCCTTGCCTGTCCTGAGCCTGTACCCACTCCACCTGACCACTCTGCCTGTCCTGACCCTGTACCAGCCGCCTGACCACTCTGCCTGTCCTGACCCTGTACCAGCCGCCTGACCACTCTGCCTGTCCCTGACCCTGAACCTGCCTGTCCCTGACCCTGCCTGTCCCTGACCCTGAGCCTGCCTGTCCCTGAGCCTGCCTGTCCCTGACCCTGAGCCTGCCTGTCCCTGACCCTGAGCCTGCCTGTCCATGACCCTGAGCCTGCCTGTCTCTGATCCTGCCTGCCGTCCTGTACCTTTGCTCCTACTCTGGATTATCGACCCCTGCCTGTCCTGACCCTGTACCAGCCGCCTGACCACTCTGCCTGTCCCTGAGCCTGCCTGTCCCTGACCCTGCCTGTCCCTGACACTGAGCCTGCCTGTCCCTGACCCTGAGCCTGCTTGTCCCTGTCCCTGAGCCTGCCTGTCCCTGTCCCTGAGCCTGCCTGTCCCTGACCCTGAGCCTGCCTGTCCCTGACCCTGAGCCTGCCTGTCTCTGATCCTGCCTGCCGTCCTGTACCTTTGCTCCTACTCTGGATTATCGACCCCTGCCTGCCTTGTCTTCTGACTGCCCCTGTTACAATAAACATTGTTACTTCACACAGTCTGCACTTGGGCCTTACCTTGATACTTGATCATATCTGAATCCTGTCTGTGTGTCTCTGTTCCAGACTCAGATGTTCTGTTAGCTGGGTATAATGTCTACAGACAGAGTGGGTTGGGTAGAGGTAGACTCAGATGTTCTGTTAGCTGGGTATAATGACAGAGTGGGTAGAGGTAGACTCAGATGTTCTGTTAGCTGGGTATAATGACAGAGTGGGTAGAGGTAGACTCAGATGTTTTGTTAGCTGGGTATAATGACATAGTGGGTAGAGGTGGACTCAGATGTTCTGTTAGCTGGGTATAATGTCTACAGACAGAGTGGGTTGGGTAGAGGTAGACTCAGATGTTCTGTTAGCTGGGTATAATGACATAGTGGGTAGAGGTGGACTCAGATGTTCTGTTAGCTGGGTATAATGACAGAGTGGGTAGAGGTAGACTCAGATGTTCTGTTAGCTGGGTATAATGTCTACAGAGCAGACAGAGTGGGTGGAGGTATTGTCATATATGTTAAATGCAACCTAGATGTCAGTGTCCATTTCAACTTCTGTTCTAAAGAGTATGAATGCTGAGTTCAACATTTTATTTCACCTTTAATTAACAAGGTAAGCTAGTTGAGAACAAGTTCTCATTTGCAACTGTGACCTGGCCAAGATAAAGCAAAGCAATTTGACACAAACAACAACACAGAGTTACACATGGAATAACAAACATACAGTCAATAATACAGTAGAAAAGTCTATATACAGTGAGTGCAAATGAGGTAAGATAAGGGAGTTAAGGCAATAAATAGGCCATGGTGGCGAAGTAATTACAATATAGCAATTAAACACTGGAATGGTAGATCAGCAGAAGATGAATGTGCAGGTAGAGATACTGGGGTGCAAAGGAGCAAAATAAATAAATAAATAGATACCAGTATGGGGATGAGATAGGTAGATAGCCCATCTGTAAATCAATTCAAATGTATTTATATAGCCCTTCGTACATCAGCTGATATCTCAAAGTGCTGTACAGAAACCCAGCCTAAAACCCCAAACAGCAAGCAATGCAGGTGTAGAAGCACGGTGGCTAGGAAAAACTCCTTAGAAAGGCCAAAACCTAGGAAGAAACCTAGAGAGGAACCATGCTATGTGGAGTGGCCAGTCCTCTTCTGGCTGTGCCAGGTGGAGATTATAACAGAACATGGCCAAGATGTTCAAATGTTCATAAATGACCAGCATGGTCAAATAATAATAATCACAGTAGTTGTCGAGGGTGCAGCAAGTCAGCACCTCAGGAGTAAATGTCAGTTGGCTTTTCATAGCCGATCATTAAGAGTATCTCTATCACTCCTGCTGTCTCTAGAGAGTTGAAAACAGCAGGTCTGGGACAGGTAGCACATCCGGTGAACAGGTGCAGGCATAGCCGCAGGCAGAACAGTTGAAACTGGAGCAGCAGCACGGACAGGTGGACTGGGGACAGCAAGGAGTCATCATGTCAGGTAGTCCTGAAAGGAAGAGAGAAAGAAAGAAAAAAAGAGAGAGAAAGAAAGGGAGAAAGAGAGAATTAGAGAGAGCGTACTTAAATTCACACAGGACACCGGATAGGACAGGAGAAGTACTCCAGATATAACAAACTGACCCTAGCCCCCCGACACATAAACTACTGCAGCATAAATACTGGATGCTGAGACAAGAGGGGTCAGGAGACACTGTGGCCCCACCTGACGATACCCCCGGACAGGGCCAAACAGGCAGGATATAACCCCACCCACTTTGCCAAAGCACAGCCTCCACACCACTAGAGGGATAACTTCAACTACCAACTTACCATCCTGAGACAAGGCCGAGTATAGCCCACAAAGATCTCCGCGACGGCACAACCCAAGGGGGGGCGCCAACCCAGACAGGAGATCACGTCAGTGACTCAACCCACTCAAGTGACGCACCCCTCCTAGGGACGGCATGGAAGAGCACCAGTAAGCCAGTGACGCACCCCTCCTAGGGACAGTATGGAAGAGCACCAGTAAGTCAGTGACTCACCCCTCCTAGGGACGGCATGGAAGAGCACCAGTAAGCCAGTGACTCACCCCTCCTAGGGACGGCATGGAAGAGCACCAGTAAGTCAGTGACTCACCCCTCCTAGGGACGGCATGGAAGAGCACCAGTAAGCCAGTGACGCACCCCTCCTAGGGACAGTATGGAAGAGCACCAGTAAGTCAGTGACTCACCCCTCCTAGGGACGGCATGGAAGAGCACCAGTAAGCCAGTGACGCACCCCTCCTAGGGACAGTATGGAAGAGCACCAGTAAGTCAGTGACTCACCCCTCCTAGGGACGGCATGGAAGAGCACCAGTAAGCCAGTGACTCACCCCTCCTAGGGACGGCATGGAAGAGCACCAGTAAGCCAGTGACTCACCCCTCCTAGGGACGGCATGGAAGCGCACCAGTAAGCCAGTGACTCACCCCTCCTAGGGACGGCATGGAAGAGCACCAGTAAGCCAGTGACTCACCCCTCCTAGGGACGGCATGGAAGAGCACCAGTAAGCCAGTGACTCACCCCTCCTAGGGACATACAGTTCATATAAAGGAATCAGTCAATAGAAATGTATTAATTAGTCCCCAACCTATGGATTTCACATGACTGTGAAATTAATGCAGATATACATGTGTTGGTCAAAGATACCTTTAAAATAAAAGGTAGGGGTGTTGATCAGAAAACCAATCAGTATCTGCTGTGACCACCATTTTCTTCATACAGCGCAACACATCTCCTTCACATAGAATTGATCAGGCTGTTGATTGTGGCCTGTGGAATGTTGTCCCACTCCTCTTCAATGGGTGTGCGAAGTGAATATTGGAACACACTGTCGTACACGTCGATCCAGAGCATCCCAAACATGCTCAATGGGTGACATGTCTGGTGAGGATGCAGGCCATGGAAGAACTGGGACGTTTTCAGCTTCCAGGAATTGTGTACAGATCCTTGCGACATGGGGCCGTGAATTATCATGCTGAAACATGAGGAGATGGCAACAGATGAATGACACAACGATGGGCCTCAAGATCTCTTCATGGTTTCTCTGTACATTCAAATTGCCATCGATAAAATGTAATTGTGTCCGTAGCTTATGCCTGCCCATACCATAACCCCACCGGCACCAAGGGGCACTCTGTTCACAACGTTGACATCAGCAAACCGCTCGCCCGCTCAACGCCATACACGCTGTCTGCCATCTGCTCGGTACTGTTGAAACTGTGATACATCTGTGAAGAGCACACTTCTCCAGCGTGTCAGTGGTCATCGAAGGTGAGTATTTGCCCACTGAAGTCGGTTACGATGCTGAACTGCAGTCAGGTCAAGACCCTGGTGAGGACGACGAGCACGCAGATGAGCTTCCCTAAGATGGTCTCAGATGATCCCTGAGCGTCGTTACATGTGGTCTGTGGTTGTCAAATCAAATCAAATTGTATTGGTCACGTGTTTAGCAGATGTTATTGTGGGTGTAGCGAAATGCTTGTGTTTCTAGCTCCAACAGTCCAGTAATATCTAACAAGTAATATCTAACAATTAGCATGAGGTTGTAAATAACAAGAACATTTCCCAGGACATAGACATATCTGATATTGGCAGAAAGCTTAAATTCTTGTTAATCTAACTGCACTGTCCAATTTACAGTAGCTATTACAGTAAAATAATACCATTCTATTGTTTGAGGAGAGTGCACAGTTATGAAGAGGAACATTTATTAAAAAAACAATTAGGAACTTGAAGCTTTCCACCTTCTCCACTGCAGTCTTGTCCCGTCGATGTGGATAGGGGGGTGCTCCCTCTGCTGTTTCCTGAAGTCCACGATCATCTCCTTTGTTTTATTGACATTGAGTGAGAGGTTATTTTCCTGGCATCACACCCTACAGGACCGTCAGCTCCTCCCTGTAGGGTGTCTCATCATTGTTGGTTATCAAGCCTACTACTGTTGTGTCGTCTGCAAACTTGATGATTGAGTTGGAGGCATGCGTGGCCATGCAGTCATTGGTGAACAGAAAGTAAAGGAGGGGGCTGAGCATGCACCCTTGTGGGGTCCCTGTATTGAGGATCAGTGAAGTGTAGATGTTGATTTCTACCTTCACCACCTGGGGGCGGCCCTTCAGGAAGTCCAGGACCCAGTTGCACAGGGTGGGGTTCAAACCCAGGGCCTCAAGCTTAATGATGAGCTTAGAGGGTACTATGGTGTTGAATGCTGAGCTGTAGTCCATGAACAGCATTATTACATAGGTATTCCTCTTGTCCAGATGGGATAGGGCAGTGTGCAGTGCGATGGCGATGGCGATTGCATCGTCTGTGGATCTATTGGGGCAGTATGCAAATTTAAGTGGGTCTAGGAATCTCAGGTAAGTTAGGTGATATGGTCCTTGACTAGTCTTTCAAAGCACTTCATGATGACAGAAGTGAGTGCTACAGGGCGATAGTCATTAGGTCAGTTATCTTTGCCTTCTTGGGTACAGGAACAATGGTGCCCATCTTGAAGCATGTGGGGACAACAGACTGAGATAGGGAGCGATTGAATATGTCCGTAAACACACCAGCCAGCTGGTCTGCGCATGCTCTGAAGATGCAGCCAGGGATACCATCTGGGACGGCAGCCTTGCGACGGTTAACACGTTTAAATGTAAAAAATTATTTACATTGGCTACGCAGACACGTCTCGTGTCTGAGCCGTTGAATTGCGACTCCACGTTGTCTCTATACTGATGTTTTGCCTGTTTGATTGCCTTGCGGAGTGAATAACTACATTGTTTATATTCGGCCATATCTCCAGTCACCTTGACATGGTTAAATGCACTGGTTCAATATTATTCTCAGAAGATTCCCGGAACATATCCCAGTCCACGTGATCGAAACAATCTTGAAGCGTGCATTCCGATTGGTCAGACCAGCGTTGAATAGTCCTTAGCATGGGCACTTCCTGTTTGAGTTTCTGCCTATAGGAAGGGTGGAGGAAAATAGAGTGGTTATCAGATTTGCCGAAGGGAAGGCGGGGAGGGCCTTGTAGGCATCCAGAAAGTTGGAGTAGCAGTGGTCAAGTGTTTTAGCAGCTCGAGTACTACAGTCAGTGTGTTGATAGAACTTCGGTAACGTTTTCCTCAAATTTGTTAAAATCCCCAGCTACAATAAATGCATCCTCAGGATATGTGGTTTCCAGTTTGCATAAAGTCCAGAGAAATTATTTTTAAAGGCAGTTGTGGTGTCGAATTGAGGGGGTATATACATGGCTGTGACTATAAAGGAAGATAATTATCTTGGGAGGTAATACGGTTGGCATTTGATTGTGAGGTATTCTAGGTTGGAGTGAACACAATTACTTGAGTTTCTGTATGTTATCACAATCACACCAGGAGTAGTTAATCATGAAACATACCCTTCTTCTTACCGGAGAGATATTTATTCCTGTCTGCGCGATGAACTGAGAACCCAACTGGCTGTATGGACTAAGACAGTATTTCCCGAGAGAGCCATGTTTCCATGAAACAGACTATGTTACGATACTTGATGTCTCTCTGGAAGGAGATCCTCGCCCTGAGCTCGTCAACTTTATTATCCAGAGACTGAACATTAGCGAGTAATATACTTGGAAGCGATAGGTTGTGTGCGCGCCTCCTGAGTCAGACTTGAAGTCCACTGCAAATACTTCTTCTCTGCCAGCTGTGTTTTGGATCAGCGTCTGGAATCAGTTAAATTGCCCTGGGGGTGCAGTTCAATTGCCCTGGGGATTCCTGTTTGTAATGTTGGTAAGGCTGGCGAGATACCGCCGCTCTGATATCCAAAAGTTCTTCCCGGTTGTACGTAAGAACACAAAAATGTTTTTCTTAGCAGCTAGAAGCATGGCAGCCCTATCTGTCGGTGTCATTTTACTGAGGCAAGTTGGATGAACTGCCAAATTCTCTAAAACGACATTGGAGGCGGCTTATGGTAGAGCATTTTTTTAAATACCCTGACAAGAGTTCTGGTGGACATTCCTGCAGTCAGCATGCCAATTGCACAGTCCTTCACAACATGAGATATCTGTGGCATTGTGCAAATTTTAGAGTGGCCTTTTATTGTCCCCAGCACAAGGTGCACCTGTGTAATGATCATGCTGTTTAATCAGCTTCTTGATATACCACACCTGTCAGCTGGATGGATTATCTTGGCAAAATGAGAAATACTCACTAACAGGGATGTAAACTAATTTGTGCACAAAATTTGAAATAAATACATTTTTTGCATGTATGGAACATTTCTGGAATGTTTTATTTATTGTGAAACACTTTACATGTTGCGTTTATATTTTTGTTCAGTGTATGTTTATTTGGACACTCTATCTCCTCCCTTCCTTTTCTCTCTTCCTCCCTCCTCCCTTTCCTCCTCCCTCCTCCCCATTCTCTCTCTCTTCCTCCCTCCTCCCTATTCTCTCTCTCTTCCTCCCTCCTCCCTTTCCTCCTCCCTCCTCCCCATTCTCTCTCTCTCTTCCTCCCTCCTCCCTTTCCTCCTCTCTCCTCCCCATTCTCTCTCTCTTCCGCCCTCCTCTCCTTCCTCTTGCAGACGCTGCATGCCTCCGAGTGCGTGCAGAGGTCTCAGTTCAACCCCGGAATGTCGCATCATCATCAGCTTCTCCTAGCGCCCTCGTAGTTCTCTATCTCTGTCTATCTTTAGGACTATAAACACTGCGAGCAGAACCCGGTAGACTGATAACCGTTACCTGAGGGTGCTACCGAACCCCGTGGTCCCTCTCACCCCCCCCCCCTGCCTGCCTAGGAAGCACATCACCTCTGCGTCTTGTCTCTCTGCGCCCCGCTGCTGAGCGAGATCAATCTGACAGACAGAGCGGATCTTCAAGGGGACAATATTCATCATCATGATCAATATCAACATATGGACCAAGCGATAACGGAATCAGCTCTGTTACTTTAGTAGATTCTCTGCTTCCAGGCGCATTAACGGGATTCTGCCTCCGTCTCTGTGTCCTTGAGCTCGGCCTGTACAGTGAGTCAGTGGTGTGTAGCCTATGCATGTTTGTGTGTGCGTATGTGCATCTGTGTGTGTGCATATGAATACATATGTGTGTACATGTAGGTGCATATCTGTGTGTACGTTTGTGTGTGTGTGTGTGTGTGTGTGTGTGTGTGTGTGTGTGTGTGTGTGTGTGTGTGTGTGTGTGTGTGTGTGTGTGTGTGTGCGCGTGTGTGTGTGTGTGTGTGTGTGTGTGTGTGTGCACGCGCGCGCGCATGGTATGATGTCTGATGATGGAAGGAGATGTTTTGTAGGAGGTCAAACAGTTATTTAATGTATTTGATTGACCCCTGTGATCACGCTGTCCGGGTAGGTTGGTGCTTCTGTCATAGTGTGTTTGTGTGTGTGAGATCAGAGAGTGAGAGATGGACAGAGATATAGAGGAAGGAAGTGTCACACAGTAGACTACATAACAGCTATACTGAGTGAACAAAACAACACCTTCTCTTTCCATGGTGAATCCAGATGAAAAGCTACGATCCCTTAATCACCTGTTAAATCCATTTCATTCCGTGTAGATGAATGGTAGGAGACAGGTTAAAGGAGGATTTTTAAACCTTGAGTAAATTGAGACATCGATTGTGTATGTGGGTCAAGAACTGCAATGCTTCTGGGTTTTTCCCACTCAACAGTTTCCTGTGTGTATCAAGAATGGTCCACCACCCAAAGGACATCAAATCAAATCTATTTAGTTTATTTGTCACGTGCGCCGAATACAACCTTACAGTGAAATGGTTACTTACAGGCTCTAACCAAGAGTGCAAATAAGGTATTAGGTGAACAATAGATAGGTAAAGAACAGTAAAATGACCGGCTATATACAGTAGCGAGGCTATAAAAGTAGCAGAGAGTAGCAGTAGCGTAAAAGAGGGGGTGGTGGGTGGTGGGACACAATGCAGAATAGCTCGGTCAACTTGACGCAACTGTGGGAAGCATTGGAGTCGATGTGGGCCAGAACCCCTGTGGAAAGCTTTCCACACCTTGTACAGTCCATGTCCCGACAAATGGAGGCTGTTCTAAGGGCAAAAAAGGTGTGCAACTCAATATTAGGAAGGTGTTCTTAATGTTTTGTATACTCAGTATAAATCAGTAATGGATATCAGCTATATATTTATTTATCAGCTGTTTGTATATCAGTTATATTTACAGTGCCAGTCAAAGGTTTGGACACACCTACTCATTCAAGGGTTTTTCTTTATTTTTACTATTGTCTACATTGTAGAATAATAGTGAAGACATAGAAACTATGAAATAACACCTATGGAATCATGTCACCCTTTAACTTTTTCTTCTTTTACAAATCTAAATATATTTACAATTTCTAATTTTCCAAAGTAGCTTTGCCTTGATAACAACTTACTTTGCACACTCTTGGCATTCTGTCAACCAGCTTCACCTGGAATGCTTTTCCAACAGTCTTGAAAGAGTTCACACATATGCTGAGCACTTGTTGGCTGCTTTTCCTTCACTCTGCGGTCCAACTCATCCCAAACCATCTCAATTGGGTTGAGGTCAGGTGATTGTGGAGGACATGTCATCTGATGCAGCACTGCAAATAGCCTTTACACAGCCTTGGTCATTGTCCTGTTGAAAAACAAGTGATAGTCCCACTAAGCGCAAACCAGATGGGATGGCGTATTACTGCAGAATGCTGTGGTAGACATGCTGGTTAAGTGTGCCTTGAATTTTAAATAAATCACAGACAGTGTCACCACTGTTGACTGGTACTGTATATCAGCCATACATACCAGCTGTATGTATATCAATTTATTAACAATATGTACAGTACCAGTCAAAAGTTTGGACAAACCCATTCAAGGGATTTTCTTTATCTACATTTTCTACAGAATAATTGTGATGACATCAAAACTATGAAATAACACATATGGAATCATGAGGTAACCAAAAAAAGTGTAAAAAAAAATCTAAATATATTTATAATTTTAGATTATTCAAAGTAGCCAACCTTTGCCTTGATGACAGCTTTTGACTGTTACTGTATATCAGCTTTATGTATATCAGTTATATATTTATATACCAGATATATAGTGCATTCAGAAAGTATTCAGACCCCCTTGACTTCTTCCACATTTTGTTACTTTACAGCCTTGTTTTTCCCCTCATTAATCTACACCCAATAATGACAAAGCAAAAACAGTTTTTAGAAATTTTATTAAATGTATAAGTAAATAAAAAGCTGAAATATCACATCTGTATTTGGGGAGTTTCTCCCATCCTTCTCTGCAGATCCTCTCTGTCAGGTTGGATGGGGAGTTTCTCCCATCCTTCTCTGCAGATCCTCTCTGTCAGGTTGGATGGGGAGTTTCTCCCATTCTTCTCTGCAGATCCTCTCTGTCAGGTTGGATGGGGAGTTTCTCCCATCCTTCTCTGCAGATCCTCTCTGTCAGGTTGGATGGGGAGTTTCTCCCATTCTTCTCTGCAGATCCTCTCTGTCAGGTTGGATGGGGAGTTTCTCCCATTCTTCTCTGCAGATCCTCTCTGTCAGGTTGGATGGGGAGTTTCTCCCATTCTTCTCTGCAGATCCTCTCTGTCAGGTTGGATGGGGAGTTTCTCCCATCCTTCTCTGCAGATCCTCTCTGTCAGGTTGGATGGGGAGTTTCTCCCATTCTTCTCTGCAGATCCTCTCTGTCAGGTTGGATGGGGAGTTTCTCCCATCCTTCTCTGCAGATCCTCTCTGTCAGGTTGGATGGGGAGTTTCTCCCATCCTTCTCTGCAGATCCTCTCTGTCAGGTTGGATGGGGAGTTTCTCCCATCCTTCTCTGCAGATCCTCTCTGTCAGGTTGGATGGGGAGTTTCTCCCATTCTTCTCTGCAGATCCTCTCTGTCAGGTTGGATGGGGAGTTTCTCCCATCCTTCTCTGCAGATCCTCTCTGTCAGGTTGGATGGGGAGTTTCTCCCATTCTTCTCTGCAGATCCTCTCTGTCAGGTTGGATGGGGAGTTTCTCCCATTCTTCTCTGCAGATCCTCTCTGTCAGGTTGGATGGGGAGTTTCTCCCATTCTTCTCTGCAGATCCTCTCTGTCAGGTTGGATGGGGAGTTTCTCCCATCCTTCTCTGCAGATCCTCTCTGTCAGGTTGGATGGGGAGTTTCTCCCATTCTTCTCTGCAGATCCTCTCTGTCAGGTTGGATGGGGAGTTTCTCCCATCCTTCTCTGCAGATCCTCTCTGTCAGGTTGGATGGGGAGTTTCTCCCATTCTTCTCTGCAGATCCTCTCTGTCAGGTTGGATGGGGAGTTTCTCCCATTCTTCTCTGCAGATCCTCTCTGTCAGGTTGGATGGGGAGTTTCTCCCATCCTTCTCTGCAGATCCTCTCTGTCAGGTTGGATGGGGAGTTTCTCCCATTCTTCTCTGCAGATCCTCTCTGTCAGGTTGGATGGGGAGTTTCTCCCATCCTTCTCTGCAGATCCTCTCTGTCAGGTTGGATGGGGAGTTTCTCCCATCCTTCTCTGCAGATCCTCTCTGTCAGGTTGGATGGGGAGTTTCTCCCATCCTTCTCTGCAGATCCTCTCTGTCAGGTTGGATGGGGAGTTTCTCCCATCCTTCTCTGCAGATCCTCTCTGTCAGGTTGGATGGGGAGTTTCTCCCATCCTTCTCTGCAGATCCTCTCTGTCAGGTTGGATGGGGAGTTTCTCCCATCCTTCTCTTCAGATCCTCTCTGTCAGGTTGGATGGGGAGTTTCTCCCATTCTTCTCTGCAGATCCTCTCTGTCAGGTTGGATGGGGAGTTTCTCCCATCCTTCTCTGCAGATCCTCTCTGTCAGGTTGGATGGGGAGTTTCTCCCATCCTTCTCTGCAGATCCTCTCTGTCAGGTTGGATGGGGAGTTTCTCCCATCCTTCTCTGCAAATCCTCTCAAGCTCTGTCAGGTTGGATGGGGAGTTTCTCCCATTCTTCTCTTCAGATCCTCTCTGTCAGGTTGGATGGGGAGTTTCTCCCATCCTTCTCTGCAGATCCTCTCTGTCAGGTTGGATGGGGAGTTTCTCCCATCCTTCTCTGCAGATCCTCTCTGTCAGGTTGGATGGGGAGTTTCTCCCATTCTTCTCTGCAGATCCTCTCTGTCAGGTTGGATGGGGAGTTTCTCCCATCCTTCTCTGCAGATCCTCTCTGTCAGGTTGGATGGGGAGTTTCTCCCATCCTTCTCTGCAGATCCTCTCTGTCAGGTTGGATGGGGAGTTTCTCCCATCCTTCTCTGCAGATCCTCTCTGTCAGGTTGGATGGGGAGTTTCTCCCATCCTTCTCTGCAGATCCTCTCTGTCAGGTTGGATGGGGAGTTTCTCCCATCCTTCTCTGCAGATCCTCTCAAGCTCTGTCAGGTTGGATGGGGAGTTTCTCCCATCCTTCTCTGCAGATCCTCTCTGTCAGGTTGGATGGGGAGTTTCTCCCATCCTTCTCTGCAGATCCTCTCTGTCAGGTTGGATGGGGAGTTTCTCCCATCCTTCTCTGCAGATCCTCTCTGTCAGGTTGGATGGGGAGTTTCTCCCATCCTTCTCTGCAGATCCTCTCTGTCAGGTTGGATGGGGAGTTTCTCCCATCCTTCTCTGCAGATCCTCTCTGTCAGGTTGGATGGGGAGTTTCTCCCATCCTTCTCTGCAGATCCTCTCTGTCAGGTTGGATGGGGAGTTTCTCCCATCCTTCTCTGCAGATCCTCTCTGTCAGGTTGGATGGGGAGTTTCTCCCATTCTTCTCTGCAGATCCTCTCTGTCAGGTTGGATGGGGAGTTTCTCCCATTCTTCTCTGCAGATCCTCTCTGTCAGGTTGGATGGGGAGTTTCTCCCATTCTTCTCTGCAGATCCTCTCTGTCAGGTTGGATGGGGAGTTTCTCCCATCCTTCTCTGCAGATCCTCTCTGTCAGGTTGGATGGGGAGTTTCTCCCATTCTTCTCTGCAGATCCTCTCTGTCAGGTTGGATGGGGAGTTTCTCCCATCCTTCTCTGCAGATCCTCTCTGTCAGGTTGGATGGGGAGTTTCTCCCATCCTTCTCTGCAGATCCTCTCTGTCAGGTTGGATGGGGAGTTTCTCCCATCCTTCTCTGCAGATCCTCTCTGTCAGGTTGGATGGGGAGTTTCTCCCATCCTTCTCTGCAGATCCTCTCTGTCAGGTTGGATGGGGAGTTTCTCCCATTCTTCTCTGCAGATCCTCTCTGTCAGGTTGGATGGGGAGTTTCTCCCATCCTTCTCTGCAGATCCTCTCTGTCAGGTTGGATGGGGAGTTTCTCCCATCCTTCTCTGCAGATCCTCTCAAGCTCTGTCAGGTTGGATGGGGAGTTTCTCCCATTCTTCTCTGCAGATCCTCTCTGTCAGGTTGGATGGGGAGTTTCTCCCATCCTTCTCTGCAGATCCTCTCAAGCTCTGTCAGGTTGGATGGGGAGTTTCTCCCATCCTTCTCTGCAGATCCTCTCTGTCAGGTTGGATGGGGAGTTTCTCCCATTCTTCTCTGCAGATCCTCTCTGTCAGGTTGGATGGGGAGTTTCTCCCATCCTTCTCTGCAGATCCTCTCTGTCAGGTTGGATGGGGAGTTTCTCCCATTCTTCTCTGCAGATCCTCTCTGTCAGGTTGGATGGGGAGTTTCTCCCATTCTTCTCTGCAGATCCTCTCAAGCTCTGTCAGGTTGGATAGGGAGTTTCTCCCATTCTTCTCTGCAGATCCTCTCAAGCTCTGTCAGGTTGGATGGGGAGCATCTCTCCAGAGATGTTAGATCGGGTTCGACTCTGGGCTCTGGCTGGGCAAATCAAGGACATTCAGAGACTTATCCCGAAGCCACTCCTGCATTGTCTTTGCTTTGTGCTTAGGGCCGTGTACTATAGCTAAGGAAGACTCAAGGTTTTGTCCGCCTGAGGTAGAGTATCTAATGATAAGCTGTAGACCACACTATCTACCTAGAGAGTTTTCATCTGTATTTTTCGTAGCTGTCTTCATACCACCACAGACAGAAGCTGGCACTAAAACCACACTCAATGAGCTGTATACCGCCATAAGCAAACAGGAAATGCTCACCCAGAGGCAGCTCTCATAGCGGCAGGGGAATTTAATGCAGGGAAACTTAAATCAGTTTTACCTCATTTCTATCAGCATGTTAAATGTGCAACCAAAGGGAAAACAATTCTAGACAATCTTTACTCCACACACAGAGACGCGTACAAAGCACTCCCTCGCCCTCCATTTGGCAAATATGACCAGAATTCTATCCTCCTAATTCCTGCTTACAACCAAAAATTAAAGCAGGAAGCACCAGTGACTCAGTCTATAAAAGAGTGGTCAGATGAAGCAGATGCTAAACTACAGGACTGTTTTGCTATCACAGACTGGAATATTCTGATAGCATTGAGGAGTACACCACATCAGTCACTGGCTTCATCAATAAGTGCATCGATGACGTCATCCCCACAGTGACTATACGTACACACTCCAACCAGAAGCAATGGATTACAGGCAACATCTGCACTGAGCTAAAAGGGAGAGCTGCTGCTTTCAATGAGCAGGACTCTAATCCGGAAGCTTATAAGAAATCCTGCTATGCCCTACTATGACGAACCTTCAAACAGGCAAAGCGTCAATAGAGGACTAAGATTGAATCGTTGGCAATTACAGACTACAAAGGGAAGCACAGCCGAGAGCTGCCCAGTGACACGAGCCTACCAGAAGAGCTAAATCGCTTCAAGGCAAGTAACACTGAAACATGCATGAGAGCATCAGCTGCTCCGGAAGACTGTGTGATCACACTCTTCGCAGCCGATGTGAGTAAGACCTTTAAACAGGTCAACATTCACAAGGCTGCAGTGCCAGAAGGATTACCAGGACATGTACTGTGAGCATGCGCTGACCAAATGGCAAGTGTCTTAACTGACATTTTCAACCTCTCACTGACCCAGTCTGTAATACCTACATGTTTCAAGCTGACCACCATAGTCCTTGTGGCCAAGGACGCCAAGGTAACCTGTCTAAATAACTACCAACCGTAGCACTCACGTCTGTAGCCATGAAATGCTTTGAAAGGCTGGTCATGGCTCACATCAACACCATTATCCCAGAATCCCTAGACCCACTCCAATTTGCATACTGCACCAACAGATCCACAGATGATACCATTTCTATTGCACTCCACACTGCCCTTTCAGACCTGGACGAAAGGAACACCTATGTGAGAATGCTGTTCATTGACTACAGCTCAGTGTTCAACACCATAAAGCTCATCACTAAGCTAAGGACCCTGGGACTTAACACCTCCCTCTGCAACTGTATCCAGGACTTCCTGACGGGCCGCCCCCAGGTGGTAAGGGTTGGTAACAACACATCCGCCACAATGATCCTCAACACGGGGGCCCCTCAAGGGTGCATGCACAGTCCCCTCCTGTACTCCCTGTTCACTCATGACTGCACGGCCAGGCACGACTCCAACACCATCATTAAGTTTGTTGACGACACAACAGTGGTAGGCTTGATCACCGACAACGATGAGACAGCCTATTGGGAGGAGGTCAGAAACCTGGCAGGACAACAACCTCTCCCTCAATGTGATCAAGACAAAGGAGATGATTGTGAACAACAGGAAAAGGAGGACCGAGCACACCCCCATTCTCATCGACGGGGCTGTAGTGGAGCAGGTTGAGCGCTTCAAGTTCCTTGGCACCATATCACCAACAAACTAGAATGGTCCAAACACACCAAGACAGTCATGAAGAGGGCACAACAAAACCTTTTCCCCCTCAGGAGACTGAAAAGACTTGGCATGGGTCCCCATATCCTAAAAAGATTTTACAGCTGCACCATCGAGAGCATCCTAACTGGTTGCATCACTGCCTGGTATGGCAACTGCTCAGCCTCCGAACGCAAGGCACTACAGAGGGTAGTGCAAAGGGCCCAGTACATAACCGGGGCCAAGCTTCCTGCCATCCAGGACCTTTATACCAGGCGGTATCAGAGGAAGGCCCTAAAAATCGTCAAAGACTCCAGCCACCCTAGTCATAAACTGTTCTCTCTGCTACCGCATGGCAAGCTGTACCGGAGCTCCAAGTCTACGACCAAGAGGCTTTCTAAAAAGCTTCTACCCCCAAGCCATAAGACTCCTAAACAGCTAATCAAATGGCTACCCAGACTATTTGCATTACCCTCCCCCCTTCTACGCTGCTGCTACTGTCTGTTATTGTCTATGCATGGTCACTTTAAATAACTTGACCTACATGTACAAATTACCGCAATTACCTCGACACCGTTGCCCTAACAAGTACCCCTGCACAATTTACTCTGTACCGGTACCCCCTGTATATAGCCTCCACATTGACTCTGTACCGGTACCCCCTGTATATAGCCTCCACATTCACTATGTACCGGTACCCCCTGTATATAGCCTCCACATTGACTCTGTACCGGTACCCCCTGTATATACCCTCCACATTGACTCTGTACCGTAATACCCTGTATATAGCCTCCACACTGACTCTGTACTGGTACCCCCTGTATATAGCCTCCACATTGACTCTGTACCGATACCACCTGTATATAGCCTCCACATTGACTCTGTACCGGTACCCCCTGTATATAGCCTCCACATTGACTCTGTACCGGTACCCCCTGTATATAGCCTCCATATTAACTCTGTACTGGTACCCCCTGTATATAGCCTCCACATTGACTCTGTACCGGTACCCCCAGTATATAGCCTCCACATTGACTCTGTACTGGTACCCCCTGTATATAGCCTCCACATTGACTCTGTACCGTAATACCCTGTATATAGCCTCCACATTGACTCTGTACCGTAATACTCTGTATATAGCCTCCACATTGACTCTGTACCGTAATACCCTGTATATAGCCTCCACATTGACTCTGTACCGTAATACCCTGTATATAGCCTCCACATTGACTCTGTACCGTAACACCCTGTATATAGCCTCCACATTGACTCTGTACCGTAACACCCTGTATATAGCCTCCACATTGACTCTGTACCGTAATACCCTGTATATAGCCTCCACATTGACTCTGTACCGTAATACCCTGTATATAGCCTCCACATTGACTCTGTACCGTAACACCCTGTATATAGCCTCCACATTGACTTTGTACCGTAATACCCTGTATATAGCCTCCACATTGACTCTGTACCGTAATACCCTGTATATAGCCTCCACATTGACTCTGTACCGTAATACCCTGTATATAGCCTCCACATTGACTCTGTACCGTAATACCCTGTATATAGCCCTACTATTGTTATTTGCTGCTGCTCTTGAATTATTTGTTATTCTTATCTCCTACTTTTTAATACAAATGTTTTTTTTGTATTTTCTTAAATCTGCATTGTTGGTTAATAAGGGCTTGTAGGTAAGCATTTCACTATAAGGTCTACACTTGTTGTATTCGGCGCATGTGACAAATACAATTTGATTTAATTTAGCAAACTCCAAACGGGCTGTCATGTGCCTTTTACTGAGAAGTGACTTCTGTCTGGCCACTCTACCATATTGGACTGATTGGTGAGTGCTGCAGAGATGGTTGTCCTTCTGGAAGATTCTCTCATCTCCACAGAGGAACTCTGGATGGCTGTCAGAGGGATCATCGGGTTCTTGGTCACCTCCCCTGACCAAGGCCCTTCATCCCCGATTGCTAAGTTTGGATGGGCGGCCAGCTCTAGGAAGAGTCTGGTTACAAACTTCTGCCATGTAAGAGTGATGGAAGCCACCAGTAGTGGAACAAGTACCCAATGTCATAATTGAGTAGAGGTAAAAGATACCTTAATAGAAAATGACTCAAGTAAAAGTCACTCAGTAAAATACTACTTGAGTAAAAGTCTAAAAGTATTTGCTTTTAAATACATTTAAGTATTAAAGTAAATGCAATTGCTAAAATGTACTGAATATCAAAAGTAAAAGTATAAATAATTAAATATCTCTTATATTAAGCAAGCCAGACATATAGCTGTTCTTGTTTTTTTAATTGAAGGATTGCCAGGGGCACGTTGCAACACTAAGATATAATTTACAAACGAAGCATGTACTTAGTGAGTCCTCCAGATCAGAGGCAGTAGTGATGACCAGGGATGTTCTCTGTTTAGTGAGTCCACCAGATCAGAGGCAGTAGGGATGACCAGGGATGTTCTCTGTTTAGTGAGTCCTCCAGATCAGAGGCAGTAGGGATGACCAGGGATGTTCTCTGTTTAGTGAGTCCTCCAGATCAGAGGCAGTAGGGATGACCAGGGATGTTCTCTGTTTAGTGAGTCCTCCAGATCAGAGGCAGTAGGGATGACCAGGGATGTTCTCTGTTTAGTGAGTCCTCCAGATCAGAGGCAGTAGGGATGACCAGGGATGTTCTCTGTTTAGTGAGTCCTCCAGATCAGAGGCAGTAGGGATGACCAGGGATGTTCTCTGTTTAGTGAGTCCTCCAGATCAGACGCAGTAGGGATGACCAGGGATGTTCTCTGTTTAGTGAGTCCTCCAGATCAGAGGCAGTAGGGATGACCAGGGATGTTCTCTGTTTAGTGAGTCCTCCAGATCAGAGGCAGTAGGGATGACCAGGGATGTTCTCTGTTTAGTGAGTCATCCAGATCAGAGGCAGTATGGATGACCAGGGATGTTCTCTGTTTAGTGAGTCATCCAGATCAGAGGCAGTAGGGATGACCAGGGATGTTCTCTGTTTAGTGAGTCCTCCAGATCAGAGGCAGTAGGGATGACCAGGGATGTTCTCTGTTTAGTGAGTCCTCCAGATCAGAGGCAGTAGGGATCACCAGGGATGTTCTCTGTTTAGTGAGTCCTCCAGATCAGAGGCAGTAGGGATGACCAGGGATGTTCTCTTGATAAGTGCCAGAATTGGACCAATTTCCTGTCTTGCTCAGCATTCCAAATGTAACAAGTACTTTTGAGTGTCAGGATGAATGTGTGGAGTAAAAAGTACCTTGTTATCATCAGGAATGTAGTGAAGTAAAAGGAAAAGTTGTCAAAAATATCAATAGTAAAGTAGAGTACAGATACCCCCCAAAATGACTTAAGTAGTACTTTCCAGTATTTTACTTTAAGTACTTTACAGAACGGGAGGTCACTGTGTTCTTGGGGACCTTCAATGCTGCAGAATATTTTTGGGTACCCTTCCCCAGATCTGTTAACTGTGGGACCTTATATAGATAGATGTGTGCCTTACCAAATTGTGTCCAATTAATTATGCAAGTTCAAATCCCCGAGCTGACAAGGGACAAATCTGTAGTTCTGCCCCTGAACAGGCAGTTAACCCACTGTTCCCCGGGTAGGCCGTCATTGAAAATAAGAATTTGTTCTTAACTGACTTGCCTGGTTAAATAAAGGTAAAACATATATACAGTGCCTTGCGAAAGTATTCGGCCCCCTTGAACTTTGCGACCTTTTGCCACATTTCAGGCTTCAAACATAAAGATATAAAACTGTATTTTTTTTGTGAAGAATCAACAACAAGTGGGACACAATCATGAAGTGGAACGACATTTATTGGATATTTCAAACTGTTTTAACAAATCAAAAACTGAAAAATTGGGCGTGCAAAATTATTCAGCCCCCTTAAGTTAATACTTTGTAGCGCCACCTTTTGCTGCGATTACAGCTGTAAGTCGCTTGGGGTATGTCTCTATCAGTTTTGCACATCGAGAGACTGAAATTTGTTCCCATTCCTCCTTGCAAAACAGCTCAATCTCAGTGAGGTTGGATGGAGAGCATTTGTGAACAGCAGTTTTCAGTTCTTTCCACAGATTCTCGATTGGATTCAGGTCTGGACTTTGACTTGGCCATTCTAACACCTGGATATGTTTATTTTTGAACCATTCCATTGTAGATTTTGCTTTATGTTTTGGATCATTGTCTTGTTGGAAGACAAATCTCCGTCCCAGTCTCAGGTCTTTTGCAGACTCCATCAGGTTTTCTTCCAGAATGGTCCTGTATTTGGCTCCATCCATCTTCCCATCAATTTTAATCATCTTCCCTGTCCCTGCTGAAGAAAAGCAGGCCCAAACCATGATGCTGCCACCACCATGTTTGACAGTGGGGATGGTGTGTTCAGAGCGATGAGCTGTGTTGCTTTCACGCCAAACATAACGTTTTGCATTGTTGCCAAAAAGTTCAATTTTGGTTTCATCTGACCAGAGCACCTTCTTCCACATGTTTGGTGTGTCTCCCAGGTGGCTTGTGGCAAACTTTAAACAACACTTTTTCTGGATATCTTTAAGAAATGGCTTTCTTCTTGCCACTCTTCAATAAAGGCCAGATTTGTGCAATATATGACCGATTGTTGTCCTATGGACAGAGTCTCCCACCTCAGCTGTAGATCTCTGCAGTTCATCCAGAGTGATCATGGGCCTCTTGGCTGCATCTCTGATCAGTCTTCTCCTTGTATGAGCTGAAAGTTTAGAGGGACGGCCAGGTCTTGGTAGATTTGCAGTGGTCTGATACTCCTTCCATTTCAATATTATCGCTTGCACAGTGCTCCTTGGGATGTTTAAAGCTTGGGAAATCTTTTTGTATCCAAATCCGGCTTTTAACTTCTTCACAACAGTATCTCGGACCTGCCTGGTGTGTTCCTTGTTCTTCATGATGCTCTCTGCGCTTTTAACGGACCTCTGAGACTATCACAGTGCAGGTGCATTTATACGGAGACTTGATTACACACAGGTGGATTGTATTTATCATCATTAGTCATTTAGGTCAACATTGGATCATTCAGAGATCCTCACTGAACTTCTGGAGAGAGTTTGCTGCACTGAAAGTAAAGGGGCTGAATAATTTTGCACGCCCAATTTTTCAGTTTTTGATTTGTTAAAAAAGTTTGAAATATCCAATAAATGTCGTTCCACTTCATGATTGTGTCCCACTTGTTGTTGATTCTTCACACAAAAATACAGTTTTATATCTTTGTTTGAAGCCTGAAATGTGGCAAAAGGTCGCAAAGTTCAAGGGGGCCGAATACTTTCGCAAGGCACTGTATATATGTCATTATGGGGTATTGAGTCATTATGTCATTATGGGGTATTGAGTCATTATGTCATTATGGGGGTTTGAGTCATTATGTCATTATGGGGTATTGTGTCATTATGGGGTATTGAGTAATTTTATTTTACTAGGCAAGTCAGTTAAGAACAAATTCTTATTTTCAATGACGGCCTAGGAAAAGTGGGTTAACTGCCTGTTCAGGGGCAGAACGACAGATTTTGTACCTTGTCAGCTCGGGGATTTGAACTTGCAACCTTTCGTTACTAGTCCAATGCTCTAACCACTAGGCTACCTTGCCCGTCATTGTGGGGTATTATGTCATTATGGGGTATTGAGTCATTATGGGGTATTGAGTCATTATGTCATTATGGGGTATTGAGTCATTATGGGGTATTGAGTCATTATGTCATTATGGGGTATTGAGTCATTATGTCATTATGGGGTATTATGTCATTATGAGGTATTGTGTCATTATGTCATTATGGGGTATTGTGTCATTATGGGGTATTGTGTCATTATGTCATTATGGGGTATTGTGTCATTATGTCATTATGGGGTCTTGAGGTACTATGGGGTATTGAGTCATTATGTCATTATGGGGTATTGAGTCATTATGGGGTATTGAGTCATTCTGTCATTATGGGGTATTGAGTCATTATGTCATTATGGGGTTTTGAGTCATTGTGTCATTATGGGGTATTATGTCATTATGAGGTATTGTGTCATTATGTCATTATGGGGTATTGTATCATTATGGGGTATTGAGTCATTATGTCATTATGGGTTATTGTGTCATTATGGGGTATTGTGTCATCATGGGGTATTGTGTCATGGTGGGGCCCTGAGTCATTATGTAATTATAGGGTATTGTGTCATTATGGGGTATTGTGTCATTATGGGGTATTGAGTCATTATGTCATTATGTGGTATTGTGTGATTATGGGGTATTGAGTCATTATGTCATTATGGGGTATTGTGTCGTTATGGGGTATTGTGTCATCATGGGGTATTGTGTCATTATGTCATTATGGGGTATTGTGTCAATATGTTATTATGGGGTATTGAGTCATTATGTCATTATGGGGTATTGTGTCATTATGGGGTATTGTGTCATCATGGGGTATTGTGTCATTATGTCATTATGGGGTATTGTGTCATTATGGGGTATTGTGTCATTATGGGGTATTGTGTCATTATGTCATTATGGGGTATTGTGTCATTATGGGGTATTGTGTCATTATGTGGTATTCTGTCATTATGGGGTATCGTGTCATTATGGGGTATTGTGTCATTATGTCATTATGGGGCATTGTGTCATTATGTCATTATGGGGTATTGTGTCATTATGGGGTATTCTGTCATTATGGGGTATTGTGTCATTATGGGGTATCGTGTCATTATGTCATTATGGGGTATTGTGTCATTCTGTCATTATGGGGTATTCTGTCATTATGGGGTATCGTGTCATTATGGGGTATTGTGTCATTATGTCATTATGGGGTATTGTGTCATTATGTCATTATGGGGTATTGTGTCATTATGGGGTATCGTGTCATCATGGGGTATCGTGTCATTATGGGGTATCGTGTCATTATGGGGTATTGTATCATTGTGGGGTTTTGAGTCATTATGTCGTTATGGGGTATTGAGTCGTTATGTCATTTTGGGTTATTGTGTGTAGATTGATTAGGACATTGTTTTATTCAATCATTTTTAGAGAAAGGCTGTAACGTAACAAAGTGTGGAAAAAGTGAAGTGGTCTGAATACTTTCCCAATTCATTGTATGTTGTAAATAAATGGCCAACATATCAATGCCTATAGGCCACCAAACAGAAACACCCTTGGCAGTTTTCAGAACACAGGACCATTCCAGAAACATCCTCTCTCCCCTTAGCCTCTAGCTAGACCTTATCCCCCTAACTAGCCTATAGTAGCCAGAGATTTCTAGATCTCAGAGGATACAGTCAGCTACAAATAGGACCATGCTACAGGTCAACCGTATTGTGGAAGTGTCATCTGTTGTTGTTCTGTCTTTGTTGCTACACTGTTGTTGCTCTGAAATGTAGATTCACCTCCTGAATGGTAGACAACCATGCAAAGGCCAAAGAGTAGGACATCTTGGCATTAAAAGCATAGTCTGTTTTTATACGTTGATATACATATAGGCTACTGAAAAACGTTCTAATATTGCATACAAACCGACTAAATAGGACAGGACCCAGCCAGGGAGGGAGAGAGGCCCAGATTCAGGACAAGGCAGGGGTGACCCTGTAGATGCCAGTCTGAAAGTAGGGCTACAGGAGTATAGCTGTCCTCAGCCATGACACTGAGAGGGAGACGTGGAGGAGACAGAGAGAACGAGAGAGGAAAGAGCTACAAACCAGAATGAGGTAGATGGAGAGAAAGGGGAATGGTTGGATGGAATATAAAGATGGAGAGAAAGGGGAATGGCTGAATGGAATATAAAGATGGTGAGAAAGGGGAATGGTTGAATGGAATATAAAGATGGAGAGAAAGGGGAATGGCTGAATGGAATATAAAGATGGAGAGAAAGGGGAATGGCTGAATGGAATATAAAGATGGTGAGAAAGGGGAATGGTTGAATGGAATATAAAGATGGAGAGAAAGGGGAATGGCTGAATGGAATATAAAGATGGAGAGAAAGGGGAATGGTTGAATGGAATATAAAGATGGAGAGAAAGGGGAATGGCTGAAATGGAATATAAAGATGGAGAGAAAGGGGAATGGCTGAATGGAATATAAAGATGGTGAGAAAGGGGAATGGCTGAATGGAATATAAAGATGGAGAGAAAGGGGAATGGCTGAAATGGAATATAAAGATGGAGAGAAAGGGGAATGGCTGAATGGAATATAAAGATGGTGAGAAAGGGGAATGGCTGAATGGAATATAAAGACGAACTAGAACAAGTTCATGAATTAAGTGAACTCTAGTTCTGAAGGTTGGAGTGGCTCAGGGGACCAAGGTCCTCATTTTGATTGGCTGTTGCATAAAACAATTGACACCAAGTTGCAGGTGTGTTGCTAGTTGTAGAGATGAGTTATAATTCTATCTTTCTTTCTTTCTTTCTTTCCAGGTTCCAGTCTGCTCTACCACTAGTCCTTCTCTCAACCCCCAACCCCTTCATAAGCGAGACAAGAGAGAAGAGTGGAGTCACCAAGGACACAGGGAGAACGCTGGAGGCAGCCCTCATCCCTCAGAGTGGGAGAACAAAATACTAGAAAAAGAACTGAGTCAGTTGTTTCTGAGATGTTGCTGACTGGTCCCTGGTTAAAACCTTGACCCCTGACCCTACTGGTTAGCTAATGAAGTCTGTGTTTAAGACTTGTGTCTAAGAACTCTTGAAAGAAGAAGGAAGGACCAGCGCTTGGTGACTGGCTGGTATAAATAAGCAGAAACACTTGCTGCTCCGAGAGAGAGAGAGAGAGAGAGAGAGAGAGAGAGAGAGAGTGTAAGTCTGGACTCGTGTGTTCCAGATGAGTGGGTGAAACCTCTCCAGAGAAGGAAATAGAGACTACAGAGAGAGAAGAGGACCAAACCAGTCTGTCAGAATGTCTACCACCGCCACCATGGGAGAGATGGCTAACAGTGCTGTTGAGTTCTACCCTAAAGGCCGGAGCCGAGGTGGAGGTGGAGGTGGGAAGGGGGAGGGTAACAATGCTGTAGAGGGAGATTTTGGGGTGACGGTGGAGGAGCTCAGGGATCTGATGGAGCTCCGGGGAGGGGAGGCCATTCAGAAGATACAGGAGGCATACGGAGACTCAGAGGGCCTGGCCACTAAACTGCTCACCAACACTATTGACGGTAAGGTAGTAGGGAGGGTGTGTGTGTCTGTGGCTACGTGTGTGTGTGTGTCTGTGTGTGTGTGTTTCTGTGTTGTTTGGCCTGTGGGATTGATCTCAGGCCAGCTGACAGTATCAGATGATCAACACTGAACAACCTTACTCTAGCAGAACAACATGACAGACACACATACACACTCTGTCAGTCAATTTCATTGATTTGAGTATTTCAGGCAGAGGCCGATCCTACCTGTCGAATCGGATCCAACTACAAGCATTTTTGGCCTGTCGAATCAGGTCCAACTACAAGTATATTTGTCCAGAGGCCAAAAGGAATATTAGGTACATTGGAATATTAGGTACATTGTCATTGAGGAATTCAGTGAGGTAGTCAGTAGGTAGTCAGTGAGGTAGTCAGCAGGGTAGTCAGTGGGGCAGTCAGTGGTAAGTGAGGTAGTCAGCAGGGTAGTCAGTTGGTAGTCAGTGAGGTAGTCAGTAGGGTAGTTGGTGAGGTAGTCAGCAGGGTAGTCAGTAGGTAGTAAGTGAGGTAGTCAGTAGGTAGTCGGTATGGCAGTCAGTGGTAAGTGAGGTAGTCAGTAGGGTAGTCAGTAGGGTAGTCAGTTGGTAGTCAGTGAGGTAGTCAGCAGGGTAGTCGGTGGGCAGTCAGTGATAAGTTAGGTAATCAGCAGGGTAGTCAGTTGGTAAGTGAGGTAGTCAGTAGGGTAGTCTGTAGGTAGTCAGTGAGGTAGTCAGCAGGGTAGTCAGTAGGTAGTCAGTGAGGTAGTCAGCAGGGTAATCAATGAGGTAGTCAGCAGGGTAGTCAGTAGGTAGTCAGCAGGGTAATCAGTGGGGCAGTCAGTGGTAAGTGAGGTAGTCAGCAGGGTAGTCAGTAGGTAGTCAGTAGGTAGTCAGCAGGGTAGTCAGTGGGGCAGTCAGTGGTAAGTGAGGTAGTCAGTAGGGTAGTCAGTAGGGTTGTCAGTGGGTAGTCAGTGAGGTAGTCAGCAGGGTAGTCAGTGGGGCAGTCAGTGGTAAGTGAGGTAGTCAGCAGGGTAGTCAGTAGGTAGTCCGCAGGGTAGTCAGTAGGTAGTCAGCAGGGTAGTCAGTGGGGCAGTCAGTGGTAAGTGAGGTAGTCAGCAGTGTAGTCAGCGGGGCAGTCAGCGGTAAGTGAGGTAGTCAGTAGGGTAGTCAGTAGGGTAGTCAGTGGGTAGTCAGTGAGGTAGTCAGCAGGGTAGTCAGTAGGTAGTCAGTGAGGTAGTCAGCAGGGTGGTCAGTGGGGCAGTCAGTGGTAAGTGAGGTAGTCAGTAGGGTAGTCAGTGAGGTAGTCAGCAGGGTAGTCAGTGAGGCAGTCAGTGAGGTAGTCAGTAGGGTAGTCAGTAGGGTAGTCAGCAGGGTAGTCAGTAAGGTTGTCAGTCGGGTAGTCAGTGAGACATGATGATTGATGATTGGCTGCTGTTACGTAAAAATGATCTAGCTTTTGTCCATAATAATCATGTAGGCTATACCCTCACTATATCTGCCAGCTGTTGGCTAGAGAGCATGTTCCAAAGCCAGGCTGGGTTCATTTTAGTGACAGAACCATCAGTAGAGTTGAAAATGCGATGGAAACACATTTAACTCGTATTTTTTATTTGGTACATGAGAATTGAAACTAAAGGTATTTTCATGTGTACTACGTCATTACACAAAGCCTTTTATCCCCAACAAGTCAGTTTGATGGAAACATCTATGTTGGGAAAATGTGGATTTTAGGATATCTCCTATTGGATGGAATTCTAGCTAGTGAGAGAGTTGGTAAACTAGTTTGTGAATGAGTTATTCGAGATTCCCAGTGAAATAGCCTTTTATTAAATAGTTTGGTAGAGGTAAACTTCAAGACATTGTTTGGCCAACAGTTTGAAGAGTTGATACGCAGAACTAACACCTCTTTACCACAGCATCCAGGAACAGGATCCGTTTAACCTTGGGAACTGCAATACCAATATTTAATTACACACATACTCACTACTGCAGTTTGACACCATTACAGAGATCTAAGAGAAAGAAAGGAGGAGGGAGGAAGTAAAGAGAGGAAGAGACAGTGGGAGAGGGAGAGAGGGAGAGGGGGAGGAGTGCTAGAATAGCTTGCCGCATTGTCAAGGACATATCAAGGGGAGATTGAGAGAGAAAGGGAGGAACAAAAAAGGGGGAGTGCAGTAGAGGGAGGAAGGTAGAAAGAGGGTGTGAGGAAGAGAGGCAGAAATAAATGGGGTAAAAAGAGAGGGAAGAAGGGACGAAGAGAATATTTACAAAGTAATGATCACTCAACAAATGATTGTTCAACTCCTTCTCTCTCATATGTGATTTTGGTAGTTTCATTACACCTATGTTACATCCAGAGTTGGGCTATTGGAACAGATATTTACAGTGCATTCGGAAAGTATTCAGACCACTTGACTTTTTCCACATGTTGTTACGTTACATCCTTATTCTAAAATGGATTACAGTTCCCCCCCCTCATCCATCTACACACAAAAACCTTATAATGACAAAGAAAAACTTTTTTTTAGACATTTTTGCAAATGTATTAAAAATGAAAAGATTAAATATTACATTTACTTAAATATTCAGGCCCTTTACTCAGTACATTGTTGAAGCACCTTTGGTAGGGATTACAGCCTTGAGTCTTCTTGGGTATGACTCTACAAGCTTGGCACACCTGTATTTGGGGAGTTTCTCATTGGATGGGGAGCGTCGCTGCACAGCTATTTTCAGGTCCCGCCAGAGATGTTCGATCGGATTCAAGTCTGGGTTCTGGCTGGGCCACTGAAGGACATTCGGAGACTTGTCCCGAAGCCACTCCTGTGTTGTCTTGGCTGTGTGCGTAGGGCCATTGTCCTGATGGAAGGTGAACCTTCGCCCCAGTCTGAGGTCCTGAGCGCTCTGGAGCAGGTTTTCATTAAGGATCTCTCTGCACTTTGCTCCGTTCATCTTTCCCTGGATCCTGACTAGTCTCCCAGTCCCTGCTGCTGAAAAACATCCCCACAGAATGATGCTGCCACCAGAATGCTTCACAGTAGGGACGGTGCAAGACGCGACACTTGGCATTCAGTCAAAATAATTCAA
Source organism: Oncorhynchus mykiss (assembly GCF_057628025.1). Lineage (NCBI taxonomy): Eukaryota > Metazoa > Chordata > Actinopteri > Salmoniformes > Salmonidae > Oncorhynchus > Oncorhynchus mykiss. The sequence goes on from NC_143037.1 coordinate 80,831,057, forward strand.
TCTTTGTTTCATCAGACCATAAAATCTTGTTCCTCATGGTCTGAGAGTCCTTTAAGTTCCTTTTGGCAAACTCCAAGTGAGCTTTCATGTGTATTTTACTGAGGAGCGGCTTCTGTCTGGCCACTCTACCATAAAGGCCTGATTGGTGGAGTGCTGCAGAGATGGTTGTCCTTCTGGAAGGTCAGAGTGACCACCGATTGCTCAGTCAAACGTCTTCCATTTAAGAATGATGGAGGTCACCTTGTTCTTGGAGATCTTCAATGCTGCAGAAATGTTTTGGTACCCTTCCCCAGATCTGTGCCTCGACACAATCCCGTCTTGGACCTCTATGGACAATTCCTTTGACCTCATGGCTTGGTTTTTGCTCTGATACGCTCTGTCAACTGTGTGTGCCTTTCCAAACAGGTGTGTGCCTTTCCAAATCATGTCCAATCAATTTAATTTACTGCAGGTGAACTCCAATCAAGTTGTATGAACACCACAAGGATGATCAATGGAAACAGGATGCACCTGAGCTCAATTTCGAGTCTCACAGCAAAGGGTCTGAATACTTATGTAAATAAGGTATTTCTGTTTTTATATCTTTAATACATTTGCAAACATTTCTAAAAAAACATGGTTGGATAAGAGCCTATCAGAAGTCTGGTGGTACTATGGTGGGATAAGAGCCTATCAGAAGTCTGGTGGCACTATGGTTGGATAAGAGCCTATCAGAAGTCTGTTGGCACTACGGTTGGATAAGAGCCTATCAGAAGTCTGGTGGCACTATGGTTGGATAAGAGTGTCTGCTAAATTAACTAAATATAAATGTATAGGACCAGTCAGAAGTTTGGACACACCTACTCACTCCAAGGTTTTTATTTTTTATGATTTTCTACATTGTAGAATAACAGTGAAGACATCCAAACTATAAAACAACACATTTTGGAATCATGTAGTAACCAAAAAAAGTGGTAAACAAATCAAAATATATTTTATATTTCAGATTCTTCAAAGTAGCAACCCTTTGCCTTGATGACAGCTTTCTCTTGAAGAAAAACCCTTGAATGATTAGGTGTGTCCACACTTTTGACTGGTACTGTACATGTGTGCGTGTGTGTTGCAGGTCTGTCAGGTGACCAGGCAGACCTGGATCGTCGTAGCAAGTCATTCGGTCAGAACTTCATCCCTCCTAAACAGCCCAAGACCTTCCTGGAGCTGGTCTGGGAAGCTCTTCAAGTATGTTGAATGATCGATTGATATTCATGTTTTGATATACACTGTATATATTGATATAGACAGGTCAAATAATGTAAACACTTGAGTAAATTATTAGATAGAAAGTGTACTGAAAGCAGGTGCTTCCACACAGGTGTCGTTCCTGAATGGTTTCGCATTCCTCCAAGAGAGTTCTAGACATTTGTAGAATCTATGCCAAGGTGCATCAAAGCTGTTCTGGTGGCTTGTGGTGGCCCAACAAACCAATTATAACACTTTTTGGCAGTTACATGTAGATTGATATATAGATTGATTCATATATATATTGATATATAGATTGATTGATATATATATATTGATATATAGATTGATTGATATATATATATATTGATATTTAGATTGATTGATATATATATATTGATATATAGATTGATTAATATATATAGATTGATATACAGATTGATTCATATATATATATATATATATATATATATATATATATATATATATATATATTGATATATAGATTGATTGATATATATATATTGATATATAGATGGATTCATATATATATATTGATATATAGATTGATTCATATATATATACATATATGGATATATAGATTGATTTATATATATATATATATATATATTGATATATAGATTGATTGATATATATATATTGATATATAGATTGATTGATATATATATATTGATATATAGATTGATTGATATATATATATTGATAATAGATTGATTGATATATATATATTGATATATAGATTGATTGATATATATATGTTGATATATAGATTGATTTATATATATATATTGATATATAGATTGATTGATATATATATATTGATATATAGATTGATTGATATATATATATTGATATATAGATTGATTGATATATATATATTGATATATAGATTGATTGATATATATATATTGATATATAGATTGATTGATATATATATATTGATATATAGATTGATTGATTGCTTTACAGGACGTCACCCTTATCATCCTAGAGGTGGCAGCTATCATCTCCCTGGGCCTGTCCTTCTACCAACCCCCCGGAGATGACACTGAGGGTATGACCTGGGATGGATGTCTGTCTGGATGGTTGACTGCTTGGCTGACAGACAGACACATTCCCCTCCATATTTATTTGGACAGTGAAGCTAAAATCGCTCTATACTACAGCTTTTTGGATTTGAGATATAATGTTTTATATGAGGCGACAGTACAGAATGTCACCTTTTATTTGAGGGTATTTTCATGTATCTAGTCTTGGTTGTGTTTCGGATTGTGTTGTATCCAATAGACATGAATGTTAAAAAATGAATTGTGTTCTTCTGGAGTCACTGTTAGGGCTCTATGTTCGGCTGGCGCTAAGGAGGCGCAAGTGTCAAACGCACTTTGTCATGTAAAAACTGTCGCACTGGCATTTTCCAGCCCTAACGCCAGGTTCGGAAATGTACATGTCTGTGACGGATGGCAATAGTTGAGACGTGTCCCTAAAAACGAGCAGAAAAGTGATAATTTCATGCAGCGCCAATGGGACGTTTTAAGACCCACAAAAAGCAGGTTTTAACGGTAACACAGTTGATAATGGCGTGGATGTTGAAAGCGGAAGCGTTGAGAGATGTGCCTTTTGTGCCGGTGAATCTCGTATTTAGTTTCATTTAGTTTGATTAAAAACCAAGCATAGCCTCCCCTCCCGTGTATCAAGGCTGGTTTAGCAGCATCGCGTTGGTGCGTCTTTTTATCCTGGCCATTAGCCAAATAGCCTATGGATAAAGGCCTATTAAATGGTTACTGAGAGTGCTTTGAAAATATTTTTAGAGGTTTTAGATTTTCCGTGCTTTTTTCATTATTCACATACATGCATTTCGCTTGTTCGAGTAGGCTATCCGTCCTCATTATCAAAGATCGCCCCTCGTCCGATTACTAAAAACACTCTGCTCCAAACTATTCAGTCATATAATGCCATATTAATGGCAGATTTCTTTGAGAATCTGCGTCGCACATAGGCAACGATATAGTTGACAGGAGCATGGTGTTTTGTATGAACGTGTGAATGTTCTACGTAAATTACATTTAAGCCTACCTGTGCACAGGGTGTCATGGAACGAGAGAAGAGATTTATGATATCATGCTTCTGACCCGATCCTATTTAGAAATATTGATTGATTGTTTTTCATTTAATTAGATTTAAATCCAAAGTTATTGTTAAGATCCACCATCCATGTGTTTAAGGTGAGAACGTACATTGTTTGAATTCAATTTCGCCTGCTATTTCTGGAGAAGTGCAAATAGAATCTGTAAACTGGTTCCATGATGTTTATAAAACATTATATTTGCCAGCAGTATAACGGTGAGTGGACATGACACCTTTCTCTGTAGCAGTATAACGGTGAGTGGACATGACACCTTTCTCTGTAGCAGTATAACGGTGAGTGGACATGACACCTTTCTCTGTAGCAGTATAACGGTGAGTGGACATGACACCTTTCTCTGTAGCAGTATAACGTTGAGTGGACATGACACCTTTCTCTGTAGCAGTATAACGGTGAGTGGACATGACACCTTTCTCTGTAGCAGTATAACGGTGAGTGGACATGACACCTTTCTCTGTAGCAGTATAACGGTGAGTGGACATGACACCTTTCTCTGTAGCAGTATAACGGTAAGTGGAGTCTTTTCTCTGTAGCAGTATAACGGTGAGTGGAGCCTTTTCTCTGTAGCAGTATAACGGTGAGTGGAGCTTTTTCTCTGTATAATGAATCTTCATCCAGCTCCTGTAAAAAGGTTGCATGTGTGAAAAACCGTCCATAGTCTAAGTTGTTTGTATTATACGGGGAACAATTATGGTGTAGCTGTATTGGGACATTTAGCCTATTTAAAACAATTTGTTGCTTAGTTTTTATTAGAATTGAATTAGAATTATACGGTGTCTTTTGGGGCCTTCTCAATAGCCTATTGAATTTAATTAGAATTATACGGTGTCTTTTGGGGCCTTCTCAATAGCCTATTGAATTTAATGTTGCTTATTGACTACTTTTGGCATGTTCACGGACTGCAATTTACAGTAGGCCTGGCCCCTATGCTATAGCCTATATTTAACAATGCATTTCCATATTGAAGCAATGCAATTACAACAATGTGGACTACAAACGTGTTCAAAATATTTAGCAAAAACTGAATGCTGGAGGCTATTTAACGAAAAACCCCAAATCTATAACGCGACAGCAGCGCAAAGATTTACCATTTAAAAAGGTTTATTCAAATAGAGCCATTAAAGTGAATGCTGCTATTATTATGGATAATCATGAATGAATCGTGAATAATAGGGACAAATATCATACCCCCAAGACATGCTAACCTCTCACCATTACAATAACAGGGGAGGTTAGCATTTTATATCATATCCCCAAAGACATGCTAACCTCTCACCATTACATTAACAGGGGAGGTTCACATTTTATATCAAATCCCCAAAGACATGCTAACCTCTCACCATTACAAAAACAGGGGAGGTTAGCATTTTATATCATACCCCCAAGACATGCTAACCTCTCACCATTACAATAACAGGGGAGTTTCACATTTTATATCATACCTCCAAGACATGCTAACCTCTCACCATTACAATAACAGGGGAGGTTAGCATTTTATATCATACCTCAAGACATGCTAACCTCTCACCATTACAAAAACAGGGGAGGTTAGCATTTTATATCATACCTCCAAGACATGCTAACCTCTCACCATTACAATAACAGGGGAGGTTAGCATTTTATATCATACCTCAAGACATGCTAACCTCTCCCCATTACAATAACAGGGGAGGTTCACATTTTATATCATACCCCCAAGACATGCTAACCTCCCACCATTACAATAACAGGGGAGGTTAGCATTTTATATCATACCTCCAAGACACACTAACCTCTCACCATTACAATAACAGGGGAGGTTAGCATTTTATATCATACCCCCAAGACATGCTAACCACTCACTATTACAATAACAGTGGAGGTTAGCATTTTATATCATACCCCCAAGACATGCTAACCTCTCACCATTACAATAACAGGAAAGGTTAGCATTTTATATCATACCTCCAAGACACGCTAACCTCTCACCATTACAATAACAAGGGAGGTTAGCATACCTCCAAGACATGCTAACCTCTCACCATTACAATAACAGGGGAGGTTAGCATTTTTGGGGGGTATGATATTTTTGCCTCAGTTACTTTCTCACTAATAATTATTCACAATGTATTCATGATTATCTGTAATAAATGGTAGCATTCACATTAATGTAGAACTGTTTAGAAACATATTTTACTCTTATTTACAATAAAAGTGACTCTAAAATTACACAACACTATTTACCATTACTTTCTATTAATCTAAAAAATAATCTGAAACACAAACAAAAAGAACAGAAAATGAATCCAACATAGTTGTAGTCACGAGCTTGATGTAGTCATTGATATAGTCATTGATGTAGTCATTGATATAGTCATTGATGTTGTCATTGATGTTGTCATTGATGTAGTCATTGATATAGTCATTGATGTAGTCATTGATGTAGTCATTGATGTAGTCATTGATGTTGTCATTGATGTAGTCATTGATGTTGTCATTGATGTTGTCATTGATGTATTCATTGATGTTGTCATTGATATAGTCATTGATGTTGTCATTGATGTAGTCATTGATGTAGTCATTGATGTAGTCATTGATGTAGTCATTGATATAGTCATTGATGTAGTCATTGATGTTGTCATTGATGTAGTCATTGATGTAGTCATTGATGTTGTCATTGATATAGTCATTGATGTTGTCATTGATATAGTCATTGATATAGTCATTGATGTAGTCATTGATGTAGTCATTGATGTTGTCATTGATGTAGTCATTGATGTAGTCATTGATGTAGTCATTGATGTAGTCATTGATATAGTCATTGATGTAGTCATTGATGTAGTCATTGATGTAGTCATTGATGTAGTCATTGATGTAGTCATTGATGTAGTCATTGCGTGCTGTGAATATGGGACCAAAATACAAAAATGTTCTTTAATACATTATATGTGAATTTGTTCTTTGAGAATGTTTGGTAGGGCAGGAAAATAATCCTGCAGGAACAGGATAGGTGAATTTGTACTGTGAGAATGTTTGGTAGGGCAGGAAAATAATCCTGCAGGAACAGGATAGGTGAATTTGTACTGTGAGAATGTTTGGTAGGGCAGGAAAATAATCCTGCAGGAACAGGATAGGTGAATTTGTACTGTGAGAATGTTTGGTAGGGCAGGAAAATAATCCTGCAGGAACAGGATAGGTGAATTTTATCTGGATTATAATTCAAGGACATTTTTGGAGGGGTTTATACATTTTGTTCATAAGGGAAAATCAAGTCTGAAAATGTAAAGTGGAAGTTACAAACTTCAGAAGCCTTTTTTGCATCTCAAATACACGTTTTTAATTTACTGCATTGCAGGAAAGATGTCCTACAACAAGATCCTACATCGTCATGGCACCTTCAAATGGGGGGATTAGACACATAAAAATGCTTTCATTTCTAAATGGTCAAATGGATATGTAGGAAAATACCCTCAAATAAAAGATGATCTGAGCTCTTGCTTCATATAAAACAAATCCAAAATGCTGGAGTAAAGAGCCAAATGAAACATTTTAGCTAGACTGCAAATAAAATACATAGGGGAGGGTTGATAGACAGCTAGCTAGATACAGCGCCTTCAGAAAGGATTCAGACCCATTGACTTCTTCCACATTTTATTACATTACAGCCTTATACTAAAATTGATTAAATTGTTTTTTCAATCTCCACACAGTACCCAATAATAACAAAGCAAAAAACAGTTTTTTTGGCAGCGATTACAGCCTCGAGTCTTCTTGGGTATGACGATACAGCCTCGAGTCTTCTTGGGTATGACGCTACAGCCTCGAGTCTTCTTGGGTATGATGCTACAGCCTCTAGTCTTCTTGGGTATGACGCTACAGCCTCGAGTCTTCTTGGGTATGACGCTACAGCCTCGAGTCTTCTTGGGTATGATGCTACAGCCTCTAGTCTTCTTGGGTATGACGCTACAGCCTCGAGTCTTCTTGGGTATGACGCTACAGCCTCGAGTCTTCTTGGGTATGAAGCTACAGCCTCGAGTCTTCTTGGGTATGACGCTACAGCCTCGAGTCTTCTTGGGTATGACGCTACAGCCTCGAGTCTTCTTGGGTATGAAGCTACAGCCTCGAGTCTTCTTGGGTATGATGCTACAGCCTCGAGTCTTCTTGGGTATAACGCTACAGCCTCGAGTTTTCTTGGGTATTACACTACAGCCTCAAGTCTTCTTGGGTATTATGCTACAGCCTCGAGTCTTCTTGGGTATTACGCTACAGCCTCGAGTCTTCTTGGGTATGACGCTACAGCCTCGAGTCTTCTTGGGTATGACGCTACAATCTCGAGTCTTCTTGGGTATGACGCTACAGCCTCGAGTCTTCTTGGGTATGAAGCTACAGCCTCGAGTCTTCTTGGGTATGATGCTACAGCCTCGAGTCTTCTTGGGTATGACGCTACAGCCTCGAGTCTTCTTGGGTATTACACTACAGCCTCGAGTCTTCTTGGGTATTATGCTACAGCCTCGAGTCTTCTTGGGTATTACGCTACAGCCTCGAGTCTTCTTGGGTATGACGCTACAGCCTCGAGTCTTCTTGGGTATGACGCTACAGCCTCGAGTCTTCTTGGGTATGACGCTACAGCCTCGAGTCTTCTTGGGTATGAAGCTACAGCCTCGAGTCTTCTTGGGTATGACGCTACAGCCTCGAGTCTTCTTGGGTATGACGCTACAGTCTCAAGTCTTCTTGGGAATGACGCTACAAGCTTGGCACACCTGTATTTGTATGTGTTTCTCCCATTCTTCCTTGCAGATCTTCTCAAACTTTGTCAGGTTGGATGGGGAGCATTGCTGCACAGCTATTTTCAGGTCTCTCCAGAGATGTTTGATCAGGTTCAAGTCCGGGATCTGGCTGGGCCACTCAAGGACATTCAGAGACTTGTCCCGAAGCCCCTCCTGCGTTGACTTGGCTGTGTGCTTAGGGTTGCTGTCCTGTTGGAAGGTGAACCTTCGCCCCATTCTGAGGTCCTTCATCAATGATCTCTCTGTACTTTGCTCCGTTCATCTTTTCCTTAATACTGACTAGTCTCCCAGTCACTGCCGCTGAAAAACACCCCCACAGCATGATGCTGCCACCACCATGCTTCACCTTAGGGATGGTGCCAGGTTTCCTCCAGACGTGACGCTTGGCATTCAGGCCAAAGAGTTCAATTTAGTTTTATCAGAGCAGAGAATCTTGTTTCTCTTCTTGTTTCTTGAGTCTCATAGCAAAGGGTCTGAATACTTAATTATGTAAATAAGGTATTTCTGTTTTATATCTTTAATACATTTGCAAACATTTTTAAAAAACAGTTTTTGCTTTGTCATTTTCGAATTAGGCTGTAACCTAACAAAATGTGGAACAAGTCAAGGGGTCTGAATAATTTCTGAAGGCACTGTAGATGGATAACAGTGTGTTTCTCCCCAGCGTGTGGTAACGTGTCGGGAGGGGCAGAGGACGAGGGCGAGGCTGAAGCCGGGTGGATTGAGGGTGCCGCCATCTTGCTGTCCGTCGTCTGTGTGGTCCTGGTGACGGCCTTCAATGATTGGTCTAAAGAGAAACAGTTCCGTGGGCTACAGAGCAGGATAGAACAGGAGCAGCGCTTCGCTGTCGTACGGAAAGGAAACGTGATCCAGATACCTGTAGCTGACATGGTGGTGGGGGACATGGCTCAGGTCAAATACGGTAGGTAACCAGGACCATTTTTGTTTTATTTGACCTTTATTTATACAGGTTTTCGTCATTGAGATAACATCTCTTTTCCAAGCGAGACCTGGTCCAATAGCAGCAGGGGGAACAACGTTTCAGACAAAACAACTTACATACACTAACACAACATTAAACAAAACTATAAACACACATACAGTACAACGAAAACATTTGACGTTAAAAACACAAATCCTTGACTGAAAAACCGCTGGCCTCAAGACAATTATACTCTTCTATGATATTTACATGAATCAAGTGTTTAAACTCCACCAACGAAACTAGGTTATCACATTTTCTAATGTTCAGGATAGAATTCCAGGACCACAGAACTAAGTAACTAAAACTATTTCTACCATGTCCTGTTCTAATTTTTGGTACTGTTAGAAGCAAATCAGAATGGGACCGTAATTGCTATTTATTTACCGACCTGACTAAAAAAGGACTGAGATAAAATGGCATTTTCCCCAGTATGGCCTTATAAACCAGTGTATACCAGTGTTTAAGCCTACCCAAGGTCAATGACAACCAGCCAATAGCGCTGTAGAGATCACAATGATGTGTTAGACGTTTCTGATTTGTAATGAACCTGAGGGCTGCGTGAGTGCTCTCAGGGTAGTGGTTGAGGCCTGCATGTATATAACATCACTAAAATCTAAAACTGCCAGTAATGTACATCGTACCAGCTCCTTCCTGGCCTCAAAAGAAAAACAAGCCTTATGCCGGTAATAAAAACCTATTCTCAGTTTGAGCTTCCTCATCAAGCTCTCTACATGCACAGTGAAACTCAGCATATCATCAACCCACACACCCAAATCTTTGTACACTTTAACTTGCTCTATAGTATGTCCAGACAATGTAGCAATGACATGATTAGTAACATGCCTGGCATTTGACAATACCATGCATTTGTTTTACCTGAATTTAGAACCAGCTTTAAATCATACAGATTCTGTTGTATGATGTTAAATGCTCTTTGGGAATTTTCAAAAGCTAAAGATAAACTACTACCACTTGAATAAAGAACAGTATCATCTGCATAAAAATGAACATCCCCAATGTTGTTGATATACAAAATGAACAACAGTGGGCCCAAAATAGAACCTTGCGGAACACCTGAGCACACCTCTATGGACTCAGATTTACAACCATCTGCCATTACACATTGTGTACGATTTGATAGGTAATTTATAAACCAATCTAGAGCATGACCAGTAATTACACAACATTTTAACCTTTGCACTAACACAGCATGTTCCACCGTGTCAAAAGCCTTCGACAAATCAATAAAGCTACACAATGTAACACAACTAACAATGATCTGAAGGTATATAACACTGTAGGTAACCAGGACAACGATCTGAAGGTAGATAACACTGTAGGTAACCAGGACAATGATCTGAAGGTAGATAACACTGTAGGTAACCAGGACAACGATCTGAAGGTATATAACACTGTAGGTAACCAGGACAATGATCTGAAGGTAAACTCAGCAAAAAAAGAAACGTCCTCTCACAGTCAACTGCGTTTATTTTCAGCAAACTTAATATGTAAATATGTGTATGAACATAACAAGATTCAACAACTGAGACATAAACTGAACAAGTTCCACAGACATGTGACTAACAGACATGGAATAATGTGTCCCTGAACAAAGGGGGGTCAAAATCAAAAGTAACAGTCAGTATCTGGTGTGGCCACCAGCTGCATTAAGTATTGCAGTGCATCTCCTCCTCATGGACTGCACCAGATTTGCCAGTTATTGCTGTGAGATGTTACCCCACTCTTCCACCAAGGCACCTGCAAGTTCCCGGACATTTCTGGGGGGAATGGCCCTAGCCCTCACCCTCTGATCCAACAGGTCCCAGACGTGCTCAATGGGATTGAGATCCGGGCTCTTCACTGGCCATGGCAGAACACTGACATTCCTGTCTTGCAGGAAATCATGCACAGAATGAGCAGTATGGCTGGTGGCATTGTCATGCTGGAGGGTCATGTCAGGATGAGCCTGCAGGAAGGGTACCACATGAGGGAGGAGGAAGTCTTCCCTGTAACGCACAGCGTTGTTGAGATTGCCTGCAATGACAACAAGCTCAATCTGATGATGCTGTGACACACCGCCACAGACCATGACAGACCCTCCACCTCCAAATCGATCCCGCTCCAGAGTACAGGCCTCGGTGTAACGCTCATTCCTTCGACAATAAACGCAAATCCAACCATCACCCCTGGTGAGACAAAACCGCGACACTTCAGTGAAGAGCACTTTTTGCCAGTCCTGTCTGGTCCAGCAACGGTGGGTTTGTGCCCATAGGCAACGCAGTTGCCGGTGATGTCTGGTGTGGACCTGCCTTACAACAAGCCTACAAGCCCTCAGTCCAGACTCTAACAGCCTATTGCGGACAGTCTGACCACTGATGGAGGGATTGTGCATTCCTGATATAACTCAGGCAGTAGTTGTTGCCATCCTGTACCTGTCCCGCAGGTGTGATGTTCTGATGTATCGATCCTGTGCAGGTGTTGTTACACGTGGTCTGACACTGAGAAGACGATCAGCTGTCCGTCCTGTCTCCCTGTTGAGCTGTCTTAGGCGTCTCACAGTACAGACATAGCTATTTATTGCCCTGGCCACATTTGCAGTCCTCATGCCTCCTTGCAGCATGCCTAAGGCACGTTCACACAGATGAGCAGGGACCCTGGGCATCTTTTTGTTGTTGTTGTGTTTTTCAGTCCGTAGAAAGGCCTCTTTAGTGTCCTAGGTTTTCATAACTGTGACCTAAATTGCCTACCGTCTGTAAGCTGTTAGTGTCTTAACGACCATTTCACAGGTTCATGTTCATTAACTGTTTATGGTTCATTGAACAAGCATGGGAAACAGTGTTTAAACCCTTTACCATGAAGATCTGTTATTTGGAATTATACAAATTATCTTAGAAAGACAGGGTCCTGGGAAAGGGACGTTTCTTTTTTTGCAGTTGAGATAATACTGTAGGTAAAATATATTCAAACTCAGTTTTTCACAATTCCTGACATTTAATCCTATTAAAAATTCCGTCTTAGGTCAGTTAGGATCACCACTTTATTTTAAGAATGTGAAATGTCAGAATAATAGTAGAGAGAATGATTTATTTCAGCTTTTATTTCTTTCATCACATTCCCAGTGGGTCAGAAGTTTACATACACTCAATTGGTATTTGGTAGCATTGCCTTTAAATTGTTCAACTTGGGTCAAACATTTCAGGTAGCCTTCCACAAGCTTCCCACTATAAGTTGGGTGAATTTTGGCCCATTCCTCCTGACAGAGCTGGTGTAAATGAGTCAAGTTGGTAAAGCCTCCTTGCTCACACACACTTTTTCAGTTCTGCCCTCAAATGTTCTATAGGATGAGGTCAGGGCTTTGTGACAGCCACTCCAATACCTTGACTATGTTGTCCTTAAGCCATTTTGCCACAACTTTGGAAGTATGCTTAGGGTCATTGTCCATTTGGAAGACCCATTTGCGACCAAGCTTTATCTTCCTGACTGATGTCTTGAGATGTTGCTTCAATATATCCACATAATTTCCCCCCCTCATGATGCCATCTATTTTGTGAAGTGCACCAGTCCCTCCTGCAGCAAAGCACCCCCACAACATGATGCTGCCACCCCCGTGCTTCACGGTTGGGATGGTGTTCTTCGGCTTGCAAGACTCCCCCTTTTTCCTCCAAACACAACGATGGTCATTATGGCCAAACAGATCTATTTTTGTTTCATCAGACCAGAAGACATTTCTCCAAAAAGTAGAATCTTTGTCCCCATGTGCAGTTGCAAACCTCAGTCTGGCTTTTTATGGCGGTTTTGGAGCAGTGGCTTCTTCCTTGCTGAGCGGCCTTTCAGGTTATGTCGATATAATACTCATTGTACTATGGATATAGATACTTTTGTACCATTTTCTGGAATTTTCCAAGCTCTTTAAAAGCACAGTCAACTTAGTGTATGTAAACTTCTGACCCACTGGAATTGTGATACAGTGAATTATAAGTGAAATAATCTGTCTGTAAACAATTGTTCGAAAAATTACTTCTGTCATGCACAAAGTAGATGTCCTAACCGACTTGCCAAAACTATAGTTCGTTAACAAGACATTTGTGAAGTGGTTGAAAAACGAGTTTTAATGACAACAACCTAAGTGAATGTAAACTTCTGACTTCAACTGTATACTTTATATATTGTATCTGTACCTATGTGTATAACATTATGTACTGTATGTATTGTATGCTTTCTATAGGGGACCTGTTGCCAGCGGATGGAATCCTGATCCAGGGAAATGACCTGAAGATTGATGAGAGTTCTCTGACTGGGGAATCAGACCACGTTGGGAAGACTGTGGACAAAGACCCCATGCTGCTCTCTGGTGGGTGTGTTTGTGTATTGCAACATTGTCACATGTACAGTGAAATGCCTTTCTAGCTCCAACTCCAACAATGCAGTAATCAATAGCAATGTAATACTAAAAATAGCGAGGAAGAACAGAAACATATAAGAAATAATAATAAGAGATGTGAAATGCACAATTAATTAAGTAACTATGTACAGGATGTATTTTAAAAGTCAGTTCCAATACCATATTAACAATGTACAGGGATACTGGAGTGTTGGAGGTAAATATGTATAGGGGTCAGGGGATACTGGAGTGATGGAGGTAGATATGTATAGGGTGAAGGGGATACTGTGGAGTGATGGCGGTAGATATGTATAGGGTGAAGGGGACAGGGATACTGGAGTGATGGAGGTAGATATGTATAGGGGTAAGGGGATACTGGAGTGATGTAGGTAGATATGTATAGGGGTAAGGGGATACTGGAGTGATGGAGGTAGATATGTATAGGGTGAAGGGGATACTGTGGAGTGATGGAGGTAGATATGTATAGGGTGAAGGGGACAGGGATACTGGAGTGATGGAGGTAGATATGTATAGGTGGAAGGGGACAGGGATACTGGAGTGATGGAGGTACATATATATAGGGGGAAGGGGATACTGTGGAGTGATGGAGGTAGATATGTATAGGGTGAAGGGGACAGGGATACTGGAGTGATGGAGGTAGATATGTATAGGGGGAAGGGGACAGGGATACTGGAGTGATGGAGGTAGATATGTATAGGGGGAAGGAGACAGGGATACTGGAGTGATGGAGGTAGATATGTATAGGGGGAAGGAGATAGGGATACTGGAGTGATGGAGGTAGATATGTATAGGGGAAGGTGACTATATACAGGGTCAGTACCATATTAACAATGTACAGGGACACTGGAGTGATGGAGGTAGATATGTATAGGGGGAAGGTGATAGGGATACTGGAATGATGGAGGTAGATATATATAGGGGGAAGGGGACAGGGATACTGGAGTGATGAAGGTAGATATATACAGGGGGAAAGGGACAGGGATACTGGAGTGATGGAGGTAGATATGTATAGGGGGAAGGAGACAGGGATACTGGAGTGATGGAGGTAGATATGTATAGGGGGAAGGAGACAGGGATACTGGAGTGATGGAGGTAGATATGTATAAGGGTAAGGGGATACTGGAGTGATGGAGGTAGATGTGTATAGGGGGAAGGGGACAGGGATACTGGAGTGATGGAGGTAGATGTGTATAGGGGGAAGGGGACAGGGATACTGGAGTGATGGAGGTAGATATGTATAGGGGGAAGGTGATAGGGATACTGGAATGATGGAGGTAGATATATATAGGGGGAAGGGGACAGGGATACTGGAGTGATGAAGGTAGATATATACAGGGGGAAAGGGACAGGGATACTGGAGTGATGGAGGTAGATATGTATAGGGGGAAGGAGACAGGGATACTGGAGTGATGGAGGTAGATATGTATAGGGGGAAGGAGACAGGGATACTGGAGTGATGGAGGTAGATATGTATAAGGGTAAGGGGATACTGGAGTGATGGAGGTAGATGTGTATAGGGGGAAGGGGACAGGGATACTGGAGTGATGGAGGTAGATGTGTATAGGGGGAAGGGGACAGGGATACTGGAGTGATGGAGGTATATATACAGTGCCTTGCGAAAGTATTCGGCCCCCTTGAACTTTGCGACCTTTTGCCACATTTCAGGCTTCAAACATAAAGATATAAAATTGTATTTTTTTGTGAAGAATCAACAACAAGTGGGACACAATCATGAAGTGGAACGACATTTATTGGATATTTCAAACTTTTTTAACAAATCAACAACTGAAAAATTGGGCGTGCAAAATTATTCAGCCCCCTTAAGTTAATACTTTGTAGCGCCACCTTTTGCTGCGATTACAGCTGTAAGTCGCTTGGGGTATGTCTCTATCAGTTTTGCACATCGAGAGACTGAATTTTTTTCCCATTCCTCCTTGCAAAACAGCTCGAGCTCAGTGAGGTTGGATGGAGAGCATTTGTGAACAGCAGTTTTCAGTTCTTTCCACAGATTCTCGATTGGATTCAGGTCTGGACTTTGACTTGGCCATTCTAACACCTGGATATGTTTATTTTTGAACCATTCCATTGTAGATTTTGCTTTATGTTTTGGATCATTGTCTTGTTGGAAGACAAATCTCCGTCCCAGTCTCAGGTCTTTTGCAGACTCCATCAGGTTTTCAGAATGGTCCTGTATTTGGCTCCATCCATCTTCCCATCAATTTTAACCATCTTCCCTGTCCCTGCTGAAGAAAAGCAGGCCCAAACCATGATGCTGCCACCACCATGTTTGACAGTGGGGATGGTGTGTTCAGCTGTGTTGCTTTTACGCCAAACATAACGTTTTGCATTGTTGCCAAAAAGTTCAATTTTGGTTTCATCTGACCAGAGCACCTTCTTCCACATGTTTGGTGTGTCTCCCAGGTGGCTTGTGGCAAACTTTAAATGACACTTTTTATGGATATCTTTAAGAAATGTCTTTCTTCTTGCCACTCTTCCATAAAGGCCAGATTTGTGCAATATACGACTGATTGTTGTCCTATGGACAGAGTCTCCCACCTCAGCTGTAGATCTCTGCAGTTCATCCAGAGTGATCATGGGCCTCTTGGCTGCATCTCTGATCAGTCTTCTCCTTGTATGAGCTGAAAGTTTAGAGGGACGGCCAGGTCTTGGTAGATTTGCAGTGGTCTGATACTCCTTCCATTTCAATATTATCGCTTGCACAGTGCTCCTTGGGATGTTTAAAGCTTGGGAAATCTTTTTGTATCCAAATCCGGCTTTAAACTTCTTCACAACAGTATCTCGGACCTGCCTGGTGTGTTCCTTGTTCTTCATGATGCTCTCTGCGCTTTTAACGGACCTCTGAGACTATCACAGTGCAAGTGCATTTATACGGAGACTTGATTACACACAGGTGGATTGTATTTAGCATCATTAGTCATTTAGGTCAACATTGGATCATTCAGAGATCCTCACTGAACTTCTGGAGAGAGTTTGCTGCACTGAAAGTAAAGGGGCTGAATAATTTTGCACGCCCAATTTTTCAGTTTTTGATTTGTTAAAAAAGTTTGAAATATCCAATAAATGTCGTTCCACTTCATGATTGTGTCCCACTTGTTGTTAATTCTTCACAAAAAAAATACAGTTTTATATCTTCATGTGTGAAGCCTGAAATGTGGCAAAAGGTCGCAAAGTTCAAGGGGGCCGAATACTTTCGCAAGTCACTGTATCTATATAATGTGACAGGGAATGTGACAGGGATACTGGAGTGATGGAGGTAGAGTAGCAGCAGTGTGTGTGTGTGTGTGTGTGTGTGTGTGTGTGTGTGTGTGTGTGTGTGTGTGTGTGTGTGTGTGTGTGTGTGTGTGTGTGTGTGGAGTCAGCATACAGTGGCTTGCGAAAGTATTCACCCCCCTTGGCATTGTTCCTATTTTGTTGCCTTACAACCTGGAATTAAAATAGATTTTTGGGGGGGGTTGAATCATTTAATTTAGAAAACATGCCTACCACTGAAGACGCAAAATGTTTTTTTTATAGTGAAACATACAAGAAATAAGCCAAAAAAACAGAAACTTGAGCATGTGTAACTTTTCATCCCCCCAAAGTCCATACTTTTTAGAGCCACCTTATGCAGCAATTACAGCTGCAAGTCTCTTTGGGTAAGTCTCTATAAGCTTGGCACATCTAGCCACTGGGACTTCTGCCCATTCTTCAAGGCAAAACTGCTCCAGGTCCTTCAAGTTAGATCGGTCCTTCCGGTGTACAGCAATCTTTAAAGTCATACCACAGATTCTCAATTAGATTGAGGTCTGGGCTTTAACTAGGCCATTCCAAGACATTTAAATGTTTCCCCCTTAAACCACTCGAGTGTTGCTTTAGCAGTATGATTAGGGTGATCGTCCTGCTGGAAGGTGAACCTCCGTTCCAGCTTAAATCCCTCAAGAATTTCCCTGTATTTAGCGCCATTCGTCATTCCTCCAATTCTTACCCGTTTCCCAGTCCCTTCCGATGAAAAACATCCCCACAGCATGATGCTGCCACCATCATGCTTCACTGTGGGGATGGTGTTCTCAGGATGATGAGAGGTGGTGGGTTTGTGCCAGACATAGCGTTTTCATTGATGGCCAAAAAGCTACATTTTAGTCTCATCTGACTTCCATATGTTTGGGGAGTCTCCCACATGCCTTTTGGCAAACACCAAAAATGTTTGCTTATTTTTTCTTTAAGCAAGGGCTTTTTTCTGGCCACTCTTCTGTAAAGCCCAGCTCTGTGGAGTGTACGGCTTAAAGTGGTCCTATGGACAGATACTCCAATCTCCACTGTGGAGCTTTGCAGCTCCTTCTGGGTTATCTTTGGTCTCTTTGTTGCCTCTCTGATGCCCTCCTTGCCTGGTCCATGAGTTTTGATGGGCAGCCCTCTCTTGGCAGGTTTGTTCTTTTTTCTTCCTAGGTTTTGGCCTTTCTAGGGAGTTTTTCCTAGCCACCGTGCTTCTTCACCTGCATTGCTTGCTGTTTGGGGTTTTAGGCTGGGTTTCTGTACAGCACTTTGAGATATCAGCTGATGTACGAAGGGCTATATAAAATACATTTGATTGATTGATTGATTGATGCCATATTCTTTCCATTTTTTAATAATGGAATTAATGGTGCTCCGTGCGATGTTCAACGTTTCGGATAAAACAAAATTATAACCCAACCCTGATCTGTACTTCTCCACAACTTTGTCCCTGGCCTGTTTGGAGAGCTCCTTGGTCTTCATGGTGCCAGTTGCTTGGTGGTGCTCCTTGCTTAGTGGTGTTGCAGACTCTGGGGCCTTTCAGAACAGGTGTATATATACTGAGATCATGTGACACTTAGATTGCACACAGGTGGACTTTATTTAACTAATTATGTGACTTCTGAACGTAATTGGTTGCACCAGATCTTATTTAGGGGCTTCATAGCAAAGGGGGTGAATTCATATGCACACACCACTTTTCCGTTTTAAATTGTTCTTAACATTTTTAAACAAGTACTTTTTTTCATTTCACTTCACCAATTTGGACTATTTTGTATATGTCCTTTACATTAAATCAAATAAAAATCTATTTAAATTACAGGTTGTAATGCAACAAAATAGGAAAAACGCCAAGGGGGATGAATACTTTTGCAAGGCACTGTAAATGCATGTGCATATTATGTGTGAGTGAGCAAATGATGGAGTGAGTGTTTGTGTGAGTGTGTAGGGCCCTGTGAGTCTGCATAGAGACAGTGCAAAAATAAGAATAAAATACAGGTCAACTCAGATAGTCCGTGACCATTTTGTTAGCTTTTTAGCAGTCTTATGACTTGGCGGATATAAGCTGTTCAGGATCTTGTTGGTGTCAGACTATATGCAACGGTACCACTTGCCATGCGGAAGCAGAAAGAACAGTCATTGGCTTGGGTGGCTGGACTCTTCAGCAATTTATAGGGCCTTCCTTTCAAACTGCCTGGTATAGAGGTCTTGGATGGCAGGAAGCTCGGCCCTAGTGATGTAGCGGGCTGTCCGCACCACCATCTGCTATCGAGGGCGGTGTTATTGCCAAGCAGTGATGCATCCAGTCAAGATGCTTTCAATTGTACAGCTGTAGAACTTATTGAGAATTTAAGGGCCCATGACAAACCTTTTCAACCTCCTGAGTGGGATGAGGCACTGTCGCGCCTCCTTCATGACTGTCACGCCTCCTTCATGACTCTCGCGCCTCCTTCATGACTGTCGCGCCTCCTTCATGACTGTCGCGCCTCCTTCATGACTGTCGTGCCTCCTTCTTGACTGTCGCGTCTCCTTCATGACTGTCACGCCTCCTTCATGACTGTTGCGCCTCCTTCATGACTGTTGCGCCTCCTTCATGACTGTCGCGCCTCCTTCATGACTGTCGCGCCTCCTTCATGACTGTATCAAGATGTCGCCAATAGACATGCTCACCTGGTTCCTGGCTCCAAAGCAACGTTGCAGTATCTTTTTTTTGTGTGTGTGTTATTTCCAGAAAGTGTTTTTTGCAGTATTACTTACAGATGGAAATACCTTTTGGATATCAGAGCAGCGGTGACTCAGCGGTGACTCATTCCTAAATGTGTTTGTATCCCCCAAGGTGATTTCACTTAAACCAAAATAGTTATTCAGAGTGAACTTTAATTCTAACTCAGGAAGCGTGCAAACCATCCACCACTTCCGAGTATATTACTCGCTAATGTGCAGTTCCTGGACAATAAAGTAGATTAGCTCAGAGCGAGGATCTCCTTCCAGAGAGACAGAAGGGACAGTAACAGCTTCTGTTTCATTGAATCATGGCTCTCTCCAGATATACTGTCCCCATCCATAAAGCCAGCTGGGTTCTCAGTATATCTCGTAGACAGGAATAAAGAACTCTCTGGGGAAAAAGAAAGGAGCAGGTGTATGTTTCATAATTAACTACTCATGGTGTGATTGTGATGATGTACAGAAACTCAAGTCCTTTTGTTCTCCTGACCTAAAATACCTCACAATCAAATGCTGACCATATTATAATTATATTGTATTGTAATACCTCCCGAGAGAATTCTCTTTGGTCATCGTCACACCCGTGTATATTCCCCCCTCAAGCCTAAACCACAACAGCTCTCAAGGAACTACACTGGACTTTGTGCAAACTGGAAACCGTATATCCTGAGGCTTCAATATAGCAAATCTGAGGAAAACGCTGCCAAAGTTTTACCAACACATTACCTGTGCTACTCGTGCATCAAATACTCTCAACCATTGTTACTCCCCATTCCGGGATGGCTACAAAGCCCTCCCCCGCCATCCCTTCAGCAAATCAGATCACACCTCCCTTTTGCTCGTCCCTTCCTATAGGCAGAAACTCAAACAGGAAGTACCTGTGGTAAGGACTGCTGGTCTGACCAATCCGAATCCATGCTTCAAGATTATTTTGATCATGCGGACTGGGATATGTTCCGGGTTGCCTCTGAGAATACATTGTCGTATACACTGACACCGTGGCGAGTTAATCAGGAAGTGCATAGGGGATATCGATCCCACCGTGACCATTAAAATCTATCCAAACCAAAAAATGTGCATTTGTGAAAAATTTAAAGCGCGAACCACCACTCTTAATCACGGCAAGGTGACTTGGAATATGGTTGAGTAGAAACAGTCCAGTTTTTCTGTAAGGGAGTCAAACAGGCAAAATGAAACAGTCCAGTTATGCTGTAAGGGAATCAAACAGGCAAACCGTCAGTACAGGGACAAGGTGGAGTTGCCAAGCAACAGCTCAGACATGAGACGTATGTGGTAGGACACCAACGTCTTGCTATCAGACAAGCTAAACTTCTTTACCCACTTCAAGGAAAACACAGTACCACCACCGCGGCAGAGAACTGTGACCTCTCGTTCTCCCGTGTCCGACATGAGTACGACATTTAAGTAAGACGTTAACCCTCGCAAGGCTGCCGGCCCAGCCGGACAAGACGGCATCCCTTGCCTCACAGCATGCGCAGAAGAGCATGTGCAGACCAGCTGGCTGGAGTGTTTACGGAGATATTCAATCTCTCCCTATCCCAGACTGCTGTCCTCACTTGCTTCAAGATGTCCACCATTGTTTCTGTACCCAAGAAAGCAAAGGTACCTGATCTAAATTACTATCGCTCGTGCTTTGAGAGGCTAGTTAAG
The DNA here is from genome assembly GCF_057628025.1 of Oncorhynchus mykiss. NCBI lineage: Eukaryota > Metazoa > Chordata > Actinopteri > Salmoniformes > Salmonidae > Oncorhynchus > Oncorhynchus mykiss. The sequence goes on from NC_143037.1 coordinate 80,852,260, forward strand.
GATCATATCACCTCCACCTTACCTGACACCCTAGACCCACTGCGATTTGCATAGCACCACCATAGATCCACGGCTGACGCAATCGCCATCGCACTTTACACTGCCCTATCCCATCTGGACAAGAAAAATACCTATGTAAGAATGCTGTTCACTGACTACAGCTCAGCATTCAACACCATAATACCTTCCAAGCTGATCATTAAGCTCGGGGCCCTGGGTCTGAAACCCGTCATGTGCATCTGGGTCCTGGACTTCATGACAGGCCGCCACCAGTTGGTAAAGGTAGGCAACAAAACCTCCACTATGCTGATCCTCAAATCAATCGTCAAGTTTGCAGACAACACAACAGTGGTAGACCTGATTTCCTACAATGACGAGTCAGCCTACAGGGAGGAGATGAAGGGCCCTGGCAGAGTGGTGCCAGGAAAATAACCTGTCTCTCAACTTCAACAAAGTGAAATAGGTGATCGTGGTCTTCAGGAGATAACAGAGGGAGTCAGTCTATATCGATGGGGCCTCAGTGGAGAAGACTAAAAGCTTAAAATTCATCCTCAGGAGGCTGAAGAAATGTGCCTTGGCCCTTAAGACCCTCACAAACTTTTACAGATGCACCATTGAGAGCATTCTATCTGGCTGTATCACCGCCTGGTATGGCAACTGCACTGTCCGCAAGCAAGCCTCTCCACTGTCACCCCGCGAAACAGCTTCTATCTTTAATTTCACCTTTATTTAACCAGGTAGGCTAGTTAAGTTCTCATTTAAAACTGCGACGTGGAAGTTGCGTCTCCCTACCAACCAACTGCGACCTATCTCAAGGCCATCCGACTTTTAAATAGTCACCACTAGCCGGCCTCTGCCCAGTACCCTGCCCTGAACTTTAGTCACTGTCACTAACTGACCACCACCTGGTTACTCAACCCTGCACCTTAGAGGCCGCTGCTCTATGTACATAGTCATGGAACGCTGGTCACTTTAGTAATGTTTACATACTGTTTTAACCATTTACCCATAAGACGATCAGAGGTCCTCCGACATATTATCAAGTGACTGTTTATTAGCCAGTAGAATGGAGGGACGATCAGAGGCCCATCTTATTATCTAGTGACTGTTTATTAGCCAGTAGAATGGAGGGACGATCAGAGGTCCTCCATCTTATTATCTAGTGACTGTACATTAGCCAGTAGAATGGAGGGACGATCAGAGGCCCATCTTATTATCTAGTGACTGTACATTAGCCAGTAGAATGGAGGGACGATCAGAGGTCCATCTTATTATCAAGTGACTGTTTATTAGCCAGTAGAATGGAGGGACGATCAGAGGTCCATCTTATTATCAAGTGACTGTTTTTAGCCAGTAGAATGGAGGGATGATCAGATGTCCTCCATCTTATTATCTAGTGACTGTTTATTATCCAGTAAAATGGAGGGACGATCAGAGGTCCTCCATCGTATTATCTAGTGACTGTACATTAGCCAGTAGAATGGAGGGACGATCAGAGGTCCTCCATATTATTATCTAGTGACTGTACATTTGCCAGTAGAATGGAGGGACGATCAGAGGTCCATCTTATTATCTAGTGACTGTACATTAGCCAGTAGTAGGGAGGGACAATCAGAGGTCCATCTTATTATCAAGTGACTGTTTATTAGCCAGTAGAATGGAGGGACGATCAGAGGTCCTCCATCGTATTATCTAGTGACTGTACATTAGCCAGTAGAATGGAGGGACGATCAGAGGTCCTCCATCGTATTCTCTAGTGACTGTACATTAGCCAGTAGAATGGAGGGACGATCAGAGGTTCATCTTATTATCTAGTGACTGTTTATTAGCCAGTAGAATGGAACGACGATCAGAGGCCCTCCATCTTATTATCAAGTGACTGTTTATTTGCCAGTAGAATGGAGGGACGATCAGAGGTTCATCTTATTATCTAGTGACTGTTTATTAGCCAGTAGAATGGAGGGATGATCAGAGGTCCATCTTATTATCAAGTGACTGTTTTTAGCCAGTAGAATGGAGGGATGATCAGATGTCCTCCATCTTATTATCTAGTGACTGTTTATTATCCAGTAAAATGGAGGGACGATCAGAGGTCCTCCATCGTATTATCTAGTGACTGTACATTAGCCAGTAGAATGGAGGGACGGTCAGAGGTCCTCCATCGTATTATCTAGTGACTGTACAGTAGCCAGTATAATGGAGGGACGATCAGAGGTTCATCTTATTATCTAGTGACTGTTTATTAGCCAGTAGAATGGAGGGACGATCAGAGGTCCTCCATCGTATTATCTAGTGACTGTACATTAGCCAGTAGAATGGAGGGACGATCAGAGGTTCATCTTATTATCTAGTTACTGTTTATTAGCCAGTAGAATGGAGGGACGATCAGAGGTCCTCGATATTATTATCTAGTGACTGTACATTAGCCAGTAGAATGGAGGGACGATCAGAGGTTCATCTTATTATCTAGTGACTGTTTATTAGCCAGTCGAATGGAGGGATGATCAGATGTCCATCTTATTATCTAGTGACTGTACATTAGCCAGTAGAATGGAGGGATGATCAGAGGTCCATCTTATTATCTAGTGACTGTTTATTAGCCAGTAGACTGGAGGGATGATCAGAGGTCCTCCATCGTATTATCTAGTGACTGTACATTAGCCAGTAGAATGGAGGGATGATCAGAGGTCCTCCATCTTATTATCTAGTGACTGTTTATTATCCAGTAGAATGGAGGGACGATCAGAGGTCCTCCATCTTATTATCTAGTGACTGTACATTAGCCAGTAGAATGGAGGGATGATCAGAGGTCCTCCATCTTATTATCTAGTGACTGTACATTAGCCAGTAGAATGGAGGGATGATCAGAGGTCCATCTTATTATCTAGTGACTGTACATTAGCCAGTAGAATGGAGGGACGATCAGAGGTCCATCTTATTATCTAGTGACTGTACATTAGCCAGTAGAATGGAGGGATGATCAGAGGTCCTCCATCGTATTATCTAGTGACTGTTTATTAGCCAGTAGACTGGAGGGATGATCAGAGGTCCTCCATCATATTATCTAGTGACTGTACATTAGCCAGTAGAATGGAGGGATGATCAGAGGTCCATATTATTATCTAGTGACTGTACATTAGCCAGTAGAATGGAGGGATGATCAGAGGTCCTCCATCTTATTATCTAGTATCAGTCAACCAGTACAACGCCATCTTAATTTGTGTGTGTGTGTGTGTTTGTGTGTGTTTGTGTGTGTGTGTGTGTGTGTGTGTGTGTGTGTGTGTGTGTGTGTGTGTGTGTGTGTGTGTGTGTGTGTGTGTGTTTGGGGGGGTGGTTATATGAACATGTGTTTGTGCTTTGTGCACATTTTTATATAATTTGTCATGTCCGTGTGTGTGTTTCTCTCTATAGGTACCCATGTGATGGAGGGTTCGGGTAGGATGCTGGTAACAGCTGTGGGGGTCAACTCTCAGACTGGCATCATCTTTACACTGTTGGGAGCCGGAGAGGGGGAGGAGGAAGAGGAGGAGGAGGATGACAAGAAGAAGAAGGGTAAGATGGAGTTAACAACTACATAGTATTTACATTCATTTGTAGCAAACATTGATTAATTGATTGATTTAATGATTAATTGATTGATTGATTAATGAAATGATTATCCCTCTCAGGGAAGCAGCCCGAAGTGATGGTGGAGAACAACCAGAATAAAGGTAACCTATCACAGACAGGGTCTGAGGTTGGAGGTCAGGGATCAGGTTGGGCTTACTTCGAAACTCCTGTGTGTGTCCTCCAGCCAAGAAGCAGGACGAGGCTGTAGCCATGGAGATGCAGCCTCTAAAGAGTGCAGAGGGAGGAGAGGTGGAGGAGAAAAAGAGAGGCAACACCACAAAGAAAGAGAAGAGTGTTCTACAGGGTAAACTCACCAAACTGGCTGTGCAGATTGGGAAAGCAGGTAGGATGTTCTCTAACTCTGTGTTTTATTATGTTAGGCCATACACATTTAATTTACTGTGGTTTATTCTGTTAGGCCATACACATTTAATTTACTGGTAGGATGTTCTCTAACTCTGTGGTTTATTCTGTTAGGCCATACACATTTAATTTACTGGTAGGATGTTCTCTAACTCTGTGGTTTATTCTGTTAGGCCATACACATTTAATTTACTGGTAGGACGTTATCTAACTCTGTGTTTTATTATGTTAGGCCATACACATTTAATTTACTGGTAGGACGTTCTCTAACTCTGTGGTTTATTCTGTTAGGCCATGCACATTTAATTTGTAACAGATGAGCTTCACTTTTTTTTCTGCCGTGCTGTGCTCATATAGTGTCCACTCTCCCTTGATGATTTCCCATGCTGATGCGTGAGAATCAAAGACCAAACCACCTCAGATCACCCGCTTTGGGGCTCTGATTGGACAGTGACACAAACACACACACTTGGGACCTGTGTGCACAGATATGTAATTTCTCTGGCGTGCCAGCATGGCTTTGGTCAGCCAAAACTCATACTATTTATGATCCGGGTTAAACAAATTCATATTATTTACGTTATTTGCAGACAGTCGGTTAAATACATTTTCTGACCTATTTGAAGCAGTTAAGTTAACCTGAGTTAACCTGAGTTAACACCCGAAACATCATGTCACCAAACGACTGGCCAGAGATCAGGACATTCATCAGCAAAGACGCAGTGCAAGATGGTAGCGTTTTGGACAACCAAATTTATGTCAAAATAAGTGATGACATTGAAGAATTTCAGATGTATGGGGATTTGTGATTACACAACATTTTACATCTTACATTTTACCGGAAGCCTACTGCTTGTAGTAGACAGACAGTCAACACAAAGGCGGAATGTGTTTGAAGTTCTCATGCACAACAGAGAACAGTCCCCATATCCTGCAAAATGCGTTGCCATTGCATTGCACACACTTTGCACAGATCAGGAGCTCCACAATGACGTGGTCGACTGTCTCCGAGGTGGGGGCTTTTCCTGGCAGCCGGATGAAGCAATTGATGGAGATTGTGGTGAGTAACTGCCTGTATAGACCTACTGGCCCCACATTTAGTAAAGCTTTCTCTGTGACAAAATTTTGTATAAGCGCTATACACATGGAATGGATTGATGCTTCGAATTGTGCTTTTAAATAATGTATATTCTGTAAATCAGTGGTTCCCAACCAGGGGAACTAGGACCCTGGAGGTATCCACAGGGGGAACTAGGACCCCTGGGGGTACCTGGCCTATCCACAGGGGGAACTAGGACCTTGGGGTACCTGGCCTATCCACAGGGAGAACTAGGACCCTGGGGGTACCTGGCCTATCCACAGGGGTTACTAGGACACCTGGGGGTACCTGGCCTATCCACAGGGGAACTAGGACCCTGGGGGTACCTGGCCTATCCACAGGGGGAACTAGGACCCTGGGGTACCTGGCCTATCCACAGGGAGAACTAGGACCCTGGGGGTACCTGGCCTATCCACAGGGGTTACTAGGACACCTGGGGGTACCTGGCCTATCCACAGGGTGAACTAGGACCCTGGGGGTACCTGGCCTATCCACAGGGGGAACTAGGACCCTGGGGTACCTGGCCTATCCACAGGGGGAACTAGGACCCTGGGGGTACCTGGCCTATCCACAGGGGGTACTAGGACACCTGGGGGTACCTGGCCTATCCACAGGGGGTACTAGGATCCCTGGGGGTACCTAGCCAATCCACAGGGGGTACTAGGACACCTGGGGGTACCTGGCCTATCCACAGGGGGTACTAGGACGCCTGGAGGTACCTGGTCTATCCACAGGGGGAACTAGGACCCTGGGGGTACCTGGCCTATCCACATGGGGGAACTAGGACCCTGGAGGTACCTGGCCTATCCACAGGGAGTACTGGGTCTATCCACAGGGGGAACTAGGATCCTGGAGGTACCTGGTCTATCCACAGGGGGAACTAGGACCATGGGGGTACCTGGCCTATCCACAGGGGGAACTAGGACCCTGGGGTACCTGGCCTATCCACAGGGAGAACTAGGACCCTGGGGGTACCTGGCCTATCCACAGGGGTTACTAGGACACCTGGGGGTACCTGGCCTATCCACAGGGTGAACTAGGACCCTGGGGGTACCTGGCCTATCCACAGGGGGAACTAGGACCCTGGGGTACCTGGCCTATCCACAGGGGGAACTAGGACCCTGGGGGTACCTGGCCTATCCACAGGGGGTACTAGGACGCCTGGAGGTACCTGGTCTATCCACAGGGGGAACTAGGACCCTGGGGGTACCTGGCCTATCCACATGGGGGAACTAGGACCCTGGAGGTACCTGGCCTATCCACAGGGAGTACTGGGTCTATCCACAGGGGGAACTAGGATCCTGGAGGTACCTGGTCTATCCACAGGGGGAACTAGGACCATGGGGGTACCTGGCCTATCCACAGGGGGAACTAGGACCCTGGAGGTACCTGGCCTATCCACAGGGAGTACTGGGTCTATCCACAGGGGGAACTAGGATCCTGGAGGTACCTGGTCTATCCACAGTGGGAACTAGGACCCTGGAGGTACCTGGTCTATCCACAGGGGGAACTAGGACCCTGGAGGTATCAGGTCTATCCACAGGGGGAACTAGGACCCAGAGTGGACCTGGTCTATCCACAGGGGGAACTAGGACCCTGGAGGTACGTGGTCTAACCACAGGGGGAACTAGAACCCCTGGAGGTACCTGGTCTATCCACAGGGGGATCTAGGACCCTGGGGGTACGTGGTCTATCCACAGGGTGAACTAGGATCTCTGGGGGTACCTGGCCTATCCACAAGGGTTACTAGGACACCTGGGGGTACCTGGCCTATCCACAGGGGAACTAGGACCCTGGGGGTACGTGGTCTATCCACAGGGGGAACTAGGACCCTGGGGGTACCTGGTCTATCCACAGGGGGAACTAGGACCCAGAGGGGACCTGGTCTATCCACAGGGGGAACTAGGACCCTGGAGGTACGTGGTCTAACCACAGGGGGAACTAGAACCCCTGGAGGTACCTGGTCTATCCACAGGGGGAACTAGGACCCTGGGGGTACGTGGTCTATCCACAGGGTGAACTAGGATCTCTGGGGGTACCTGGCCTATCCACAGGGGTTACTAGGACACCTGGGGGTACCTGGCCTATCCACAGGGGAACTAGGACCCTGGGGGTATGTGGTCTATCCACAGGGGGAACTAGGACCCTGGGGGTACGTGGTCTATCCACAGGGGGAACTAGGAGCTCTGGGGGTACCTGGCCTATCCACAGGGAGTACTGGGTCTATCCACAGGGGGAACTAGGATCCTGGAGGTACCTGGCCTATCCACAGGGGGTACTAAGACACCTGGGGTTATCTGATCTATCCACAGGGGGTACTAGGACCCTGGGGGAACCTGGCCTATCCACGGGGAGTACTGGGTCTATCCACAGGGGGTACTAGGACCCTGGAGGTACCAGGTGTATCCACAGGGCGAACTAGGATCCTGGAGGTACCTGGCCTATCCACAGGGGGTACTAGGACCTCTGGGGGCACCTAGTCTATCCACAGGGGCAACTAGGACCCCTGCGGGTACCTGATCCATCCACAGGGGGTACTAGGACCCTGGGGGTACCTGGCCTATCCTCAGGGATTACTGGGTCTATCCACAGGGAGTACTGGCTCTATCCACAGGGGGTACTGTGTCTATCCACAGGGGTTACTGGGTCTATCCACAGGGGGTACTGGGTTTATCCACAGGGGTTACTGGGTCTATCCACAGGGGGTACTGGGTCTATCCACAGGGGGTACTGGGTCTATCCACAGGGAGTACTGGGTCTATCCACGGGGGGTACTGGGTCTATCCACAGGGAGTACTGGGTCTATCCACAGGGAGTACTGGGTCTATCCACAGGGGGTACCTGGTCTATCCACAGGGGGTACTGGGTCTATCTAAAGGGGGTACTGGGTCTATCCACAGGGGGTACTGGGTCTATCTAAAGGGTGTCCTGGGTCTGTCCACAGGGAATACTGGGTCTATCCACAGGGGGTCTATCTAATGGGTGTACTGGGTCTATCCACAGGGAGCACTGGATCTATCCACAGGGAGCACTGGGTCCATCCACAGGGGGTACTGGGTCTATCCACAGGGGGTACTGGGTCTATCTAAAGGGGGTACTGGGTCTATCTAAAGGGGGTACTGGGTCTATCCACAGGGGGTACTGGGTTTATCCACATTGGGTACTGGGTCTATCCACAGGGAGTACTGGGTCTATCCACAGGGGGTACTGGGTCTATCCACAGGGGGTACTGGGTCTTACCACAGGGGGTACTTGAGAAGACTCATGAGACCATTGGACTACTGGTAAAAATGCAAATGAAGGGGTAAATCAGGGGTACTCTGGGCAGAGCAACATTTAGTTGGTGGAACAGTAACCGAAAAAGGTTGGGAACCACTGCTGTAGATGTCACGATAGGATGTTCCTTTTGGTCATTTATCATTCAGTGACTCTGGACGTGACCTCGTATGTAGCCGTACGTGACTCAGTACTGGCTACTGCAGGATAATAACGAGAGTAGAAATAACAGTATTACATAAATATTCTAACTCATCACATTAAATTATGTTTTGAATCTAGATGATAGGAGAATGCACCTTTTTCAGTTCTGCATTCATTTTACTGGGCCAAACTTCTTTATATATAGCCTTGTTTCTTCTAGAAAGTCTAGATAAACCTATGAATAGTGAATTATATTTTGTTCAAGACTAGTTAGGCTATGCATTTAAGTAGAGAACTGATTGTACATTACAATTGATTAAAATAGTTTATTTTTTGTAAATAATTTTTTCATTCGGAGTACAGATTAGATTGTTGTATTCAATTATACATCTTATATTAGTTAATTTACTTAATAATGATAATCAGACTCAAATGTTTGTATTTCTCCTCTTTTCTTATGTCCATATAGGCTGAATATTCATTACCAGATTGTCCAAAGCACTCTGGTATATGGACCCCTATCACAAGGCCTTGGATCCTACGATTACAACAGTTACTTGGAAACACGACACAAGGCACCCAAACTGGATCAAGATCTGCTTTGGGGTTACTGTAGTCTGCTCTCTACCTCAATATCCAAGCCCTGGGCAAACCAAGATCACTTCACAGGTATTTTTATGAATAGATTGTGTCACTTTTTCAGATCAATTAAGTTTGTGGGAAGCTACTACTCCTTGTAGATTCACTGTGTCTGATGATGGGAAGCTACTACTCCTTGTAGATTCACTGTGTCTGATGATGGGAAGCTACCACTCCTTGTAGATTCACTGTGTCTGATGATGGGAAGCTACTACTCCTTGTAGATTCACTGTGTCTGATGATGGGAAGCTACCACTCCTTGTAGACTCACTGTGTCTGATGATGGGAAGCTACTACTCCTTGTAGATTGACTGTGTCTGATGATGGGAAGCTACCACTCCTTGTAGATTCACTGTGTCTGATGATGGGAAGCTACCACTCCTTGTAGATTCACTGTGTCTGATGATGGGAAGCTACCACTCCTTGTAGACTCACTGTGTCTGATGATGGGAAGCTACCACTCCTTGTAGATTCACTGTGTCTGATGATGGGAAGCTACCACTCCTTGTAGATTCACTGTGTCTGATGATGGGAAGCTACCACTCCTTGTAGATTCACTGTGTCTGATGATTTTTTATTATTTTACCTTTATTTAACCAGGTGGCTGGTTGAGAATACATTCTCATTTGCATACTGTGACCTGGCCAAGATAAAGCAAAGCAATGTGACACAGACAACAACACAGAGTTACACATGGAGTAAACAATAAACAAGCCAATAACACAATAAACAAGTCAATGACAGAGTAGAGAAAAAAAATAATGTCTATATGCAGTGTGTACAAAAGGCATGAGGAGTTAGGCAATAAATAGGCCATAGGAGCGAATAATTACAATTTAGCAGATTAACACTGGAGTGATACATGAGCAGATGATGATGTGCAGGTAGAGATACTGGTGTGCAAAAGAGCAGAAAAGTAAATAAAATAAAAACAGTATGGGGATGAGGTAGGTAGATTGGGTGGGCTAGTTACAGATGGACTATGTACAGCTGCAGCGATCGGTTAGCTGCTCAGATAGTTGATGTTTAAAGTTGGTGAGGGAAATAAAAGTCTCCAACTTCAGCGATTTTTGCAATTCGTTCCAGTCACTGGCAGCAGAGAACTGGAAGGAAAGGCTGCCAAATGAGGTGTTGGTATTGGGGATGATCAGTGAGATATACCTGCTGGAACGTGTGCTACGGGTGGGTGTTGTTATCATGACCAGTGAACTGAGATAAGGCAGAGCTTTACCTAGCATAGACTTATAGAAGACCTGGATCCAGTTGGTCTGGTGACAAATATGTAGCGAGGGCCAGACGACTAGACCATACAGGTCGCAGTGGTGGGTGGTATAAGGTGATCTGGTAACAAAACGGATGGCACTGTGATAGACTGCATCCAGTTTGCTGAGAAGAGTATTGGAAGCTATTTTGTAGATGACATCGCCGAAGTCGAGAATCGGTAGGATAGTCAGTTTTACTAGGGTAAGTTTGGCGGCGTGAGTGAAGGAGGCTTTGTTGCGAAATAGATAGCTGATTCTAGATTTGATTTTGGATTGGAGATGTTTAATATGAGTCTGGAAGGAGAGTTTACAGTCTAGCCAGACACCTAGGTATTTATAGTTGTCCACATAATCTAGGTCGGAACCGTTCAGAGTAGTGATGCTAGTCGGGCGTGCGGGTGCAGGCAGCGAATGGTTGAAAAGCATGCATTTGGTTTTACTAGCGTTTAAGAGCAGTTGGAGGCCATGGAAGAAGTGTTGTATGGCATTGAAGCTCGTTTGGAGGTCAGTTAGCACAGTGTCCAAGGAAGGGCCAGAAGTATACAGAATGGTGTCGTCTGCGCAGAGGTGGATCAGGGACCCGCAGCAAGAGCGGCATCGTTGACATATACAGAGAAAAGAGTCGGCCCGAGAATTGAACCCTGTGGTACCCCCATAGAGACTGCCATAGGTCCGGACAACATGCCCTCCGATTTGACACACTGAACTCTGTCTGCAAAGTAGTTGGTGAACCAGGTGAGGCAGTCATTAGAGAAACCAAGGCTATTGAGTTTGCCGATAAGGATACGGTGATTGACAGAGTCGAAAGCCTTGGCCAGGTCGATGAAGACGACTGCACTGTACTGTCTTTTATCTATGGCAGTTATATCGTTTAGTACCTTGAGCGTGGCTGAGGTGATGGAAAGCTACCACTCCTTGTAGATTGACTGTGTCTGATGATGGGAAGCTACTACTCCTTGTAGATTGACTGTGTATGATGATGGGGAGCTACTACTCCTTGTAGATTCACTGTGTCTGATGATGGGAAGCTACCACTCCTTGTAGACTCACTGTGTCTGATGATGGGAAGCTACTACTCCTTGTAGATTCACTGTGTCTGATGATGGGAAGCTACCACTCCTTGTAGATTAACTGTTTCTGATGATGGGAAGCTACCACTCCTTGTAGATTCACTGTGTCTGATGATGGAAAACTGCACCATTTATTCTGTATTTTGGAAAGCTTTATGTTTTAAAACTGCCTGTTTCTTTGTTCTGTATTCCAAATGAGATGTCAGAGAGGATGTGGTGCATGTGGTGCATGTGGTGCATGTGGTGCATGTGGTGCATGTGGTGCATGTGAAAGCGTCCATGGCAGTATTCCACTTGAAGAAGGTGAATCAAACATTGACCAGACGTCACCAACAGTCCACACACAAACACACACCAGAGTTGGACGTTTTATGAGAACATCATGCGGACTGGTAAGCCCTCAGTATAACACTCTGTTGCAAGCTTTGGAGAAAATGGCCCAACATCACCCTTGCTTCCTACTGGACTCTTCTCCTGAAGACACATCCCAGTGGAGCAGGGGATTGACTACTTCAAACTATCATTGACTTTTACTTTCTACAAGTATGTCTGTGGTAACTACCTAGGCACTCTGATATATTCATATGAAAGGTATCCTCAGGTAGCAATGGCTTCATGAGACCAGGCAAGCTTCTGTCTGATAGCGATGGCTTCATGAGACCAGGCAAGCTTCTGTCTGATAGCGATGGCTTCATGAGACCAGGCAAGCTTCTGTCTGATAGCGGTGGCTTCATGAGACCAGGCAAGCTTCTGTCTGGTAGCGATGGCTTCATGAGACCAGGCAAGCTTCTGTCAGATAGTGCTGGCTTCATGAGACCAGGCAAGCTTCTGTCAGATAGAGATGGCTTCATGAGACCAGGAAAGCTTCTGTCTGATAGCGATGGCTTCATGACACGAGGCAAGCTTCTGTCTCATAGCGATGGCTTCATGACACCAGGCAAGCTTCTGTCAGATAGCGATGACTTAATGAAACCAGGCAAGCTTCTGTCTGATTGCGATGGCTTCATGAAACCAGGCAAGCTTCTGTCTGATAGCGATGGCTTCATGAAACCAGGCACGCTTCTGTCTGATAGCGATGACTTCATGAAACCAGGCAAGCTTCTGTCTGGTAGCGATGGCTTCATGAGACCAGGCAAGCTTCTGTCAGATAGAACTGGCTTCATGAGACCAGGCAAGCTTCTGTCAGATAGTGATGGCTTCATGAAACCAGGCAAGCTTCTGTCAGATAGTGATGGCTTCATGAGACCAGTCAAGCTTCTGTCAGATAGCGATGGCTTCATGAGACCAGGCAAGCTTCTGTCAGATAGAGATGGCTTCATGAGACCAGGCAAGCATCTGTCTGATAGCGATGGCTTCATGAGACCAGGCAAGCTTCTGTCAGATAGTGATGGCTTCATGAAACCAGGCAAGCCTCTGTCATCTTCACAACGATAAAATAAATAAACAACCAACATGCAACACTAGAGGAAAAAGCATTCCTTGACAAATACACACATCCTGCTAAAGTGAACAGCAGTTACTGACAGATGATGCTGAACAGGGCCTGCTTGATGAGGGAGTATCCATGTCCCTACTTGATGGTGATGACCCGGAGAGTATCCATGTCCCTACTTGATGGTGATGACCCGGAGAGTATCCTTGTCCCTCCTTGACGGTGATGACCCGGAGAGTATCCATGTCCCTACTTGATGGTGATGACCCGGAGAGTATCCATGTCCCTACTTGATGGCGATGACCCGGAGAGTATCCATGTCCCTACTTGATGGTGATGACCCGGAGAGTATCCTTGTCCCTCCTTGATGGTGATGACCCGGAGAGTATCCATGTCCCTCCTTGATGGTGATGACCCGGAGAGTATCCTTGTTCCTCCTTGATGGTGATGACCCAGAGAGTATCCTTGTTCCTCATTGATGGTGATGACCCGGAGAGTATCCTTGTTCCTCCTTGATGGTGATGACCCAGAGAGTATCCTTGTTCCTCCTTGATGGTGATGACCCGGAGAGTATCCTTGTTCCTCCTTGATGGTGATGACTCAGACCTGATAATGGATTTAAGGAAACTGAATGGCAAACCACAATCCTCATTCCAGCCCTTTTGGGATGAAGTACAGAAGTATGTTGATGAATACACAGCTCAGGTCAACAGTCGCAGACATGGAGAGTACTCGTTCTTAACTTTTGACATTTTTGTTGAGGACTTGGGTGACATAGTGGAAAAGCGGCTTCCACGAGAAACAAAAATCCCATCAACACAGTGGCTGCAGTTTACTCCCAAGAATCCATGGACCAAGTCTGCTCTCCAGTACACAGGAAGTTTTGACCTCAAGTTCATGGTCCAGTCTTGGGTGATCAGGAAGGGACATCAAGACTCAAAGTTTGCTGCAGTACAGTGGAACTACATGAAACAGTTTGCCTGCTTGTGGCAGCAGAAGTATGAAAGTGTGGATGATAAGGCAGTCATTCCTGTCGGAGAACCTGGTCAGCTTTTAGGTACCTGTTACAGAGGCAGGCATCTAAGCATTGCTCATATGGCTGGGGAAGTTCTAGCAGCTTCAGTGGACTTGTACCATCTATCATGTTGATACCAGACGTCCCAGCATCTCCATCTGGGTCATTCTATAAAGAGAAAGTGTATGTCATGGACAAGGTTTTCCAGCCATCCAGTACTCTTTGACACACAGTTAAAAATCTCTGCATCTTTGGACAGGGGAGCAACTTTGGTTTTAGAAGTTGGGGGGAAATAATAATATATACAGTTGAAGTCAGAAGTTTACATTCACTTAGGTTGGAGTCATTAAAACTCACTTTTCAACCACTCCACAAATGTCTTGTATAGTTTTGGCAAGTCGATTAGGACATCTACTTTGTGCATGACACAAATAATTTTTCCAACAATTGTATACAGACAGATTATTTCACTTTATCACAATTCACTGTATCACAATTCCATTGGGTCAGCAGTTTACATACACTAAATTGACTGTGCCTTTAAATACCTTGGAAAATTACAGAAAATGATGTCATGGCTTTAGAAGCTTTTGATGATTGACATAATTGGAGGTGTACCTGTGGATGTATTTCAAGGCCTACTTTCAAACTCAGTGCCACTTTATTTGACATCATGGGAAAATCTAAAGAAATCAGCGAAGACAGCAGAAAAAAAAATTGTCGACCTCCACAAGTCTGGTTCATCCTTGGGAGCATTTTCCAAATGCCTGAAGGTGCCACGTTCATCTGTCCAAACAATAGTATGCAAGTATAAACACCACGGGACCATGCAGCTGTCATACTGCTCAGGAAGGAGACGCATTCTGTCTCCTAGAGATGAACATACTTTGGTGTGAAAAGTGCAAATCAATCCCAGAACAACAGCAAAGGACCTTCTGAAGATGCTGGAGGAAACATGTACAAAAGTATCTGTATCCACAGTAAAACAAGTCCTATATCGACATAACCTGAAAGGCTGCTCAGCAAGGAAGAAGCCACTGCTCCAAAACCGCCATAAAAAAGCCAGACAATGGTTTGCAACTGCACATGGGGACAAAGACCGTACTTTTTGGAGGAATGTCCTCTGGTCTGATGAAACAAAGATAGAACTCTTTGGCAATAATGACCATCGTTATGTTTGGAGGAAAAAGGGGGAGTCTTGCAAGCAAAAGAACACCATCCCAACCGTGAAGCATGGGGTGGCAGCATCATGTTGTGGGGGTGCTTTGCTGCAGGAGGGACTGGTCCACTTTACAAAATAGATGGCATCATGAGGGGGGGAAATTATGTGGATATATTGAAGCAACATCTCAAGACATCAGTCAGGAAAGTAAAGCTTGGTCGCAAATGGGTCTTCCAAATGGACAATGACCACAAGCATACTTCCAAAGTTGTGTCAAAATGGCTTAAGGACAACAAAGTCAAGGTGTTGGAGTGGCCATCACAAAGCCCTGACCTCAATCCTCTAGAAAGTTTGTGGGCAGAACTGAAAACGTGTGTGTGAGCAAGGAGGCCTAGAAACCTGACTCAGTTACACCAGCTCTGTCAGGGGGAATGGGCCAAAATTCTCCCAACTTATTGTGGGAAGCTTGTGGAAGGCTAACCAAAATGTTTGACCCAAGTTAAACAATTTAAAGACAATGTTACCAAATTGCGTGTATGTAAACTTCTGACCCACTGGGAATGTGATGAAAGAAATAAAAGCTGAAAGAAATCATTCTCTCTACTATTATTCTGACATTTCACATTCTTAAAATAAAGTGGTGATCCTAACTGACCTAAGACAGGGAATTTTTACTTGGGATTAAATGTCAAGAATTCTGAAAAACTGAGTTTAAATGTACGGCTAAGGTGTATGTAAACTTCCGACTTCATTCCCATGTCATCCTCTAAGACATATATACTCCAAACAGCCTACCCGACCGTCCGGATGTGTCCGCATGGTCCTAAAGCATTGCCTCGTTTTGTATCACATTCCAATTATAAAATGTAATTGGAGGGAACTACAGTGAAGATTGAGTCTCTCTCATCAAGTTACATTTCGATCAATCTGATGGTGGTCTAGACCACGAAACCATCTATGGTTTTGTTCAAGCCTCTTGACATGCTTATCACCTGTAGAACAGCACCGGGTGACACCCTGCCTAAACTTGGGGCTGCAGGGGACTGCCCCGGCCATGGAGAAGATGGAAAAATCAAAAGGGAAAGCGTGTGAAACAGTGTAGCACCATGACGAGCCTAGGTGAAACAAACAACCAAAAACCCAGACCTGAAAGAGACCTTTGAAAAGAGCCTATATCCTGTTGCAGCCGGTTTGACTGACTTAACTGGAACAGCAGCCCGCAACACACGTGAAATTGTCAATAGTGCGCAACAATTCAACATCATTGATATAGAAGTTGACATGATGCATGACTTCAGCAGGAAGGGCCTTGACAAGGAACTGTACAAGCGATTCCAAATCAGATTTACACATGGTAAGCAGATATTATTGCGAGTGTTGCAAAATGCTTGTGCTTCTTGTTCCGACAGTGCAGAATATCTAACATGTAATCTGATAATTTCACAACAACTACTTAATACACACAAATCTAAGTAAAAGGATAGAATAAGAATATGTACATATAAATATATGGATGTGCAATGACCGAGCGGCATAGGGAATAGGTGGTAAAAAATATGGGATGAGTAATGCAGGATATGTAAACATCATTATTAAAGTGGCATTAATAAAGTGACTAGTGATCCATTTGTTAGTGTGGCCAATTATTTCAGGTCTGTGTGTAGGCAGCAAATAAAATAAATGTTATTGATCACATACATGTGATTTTTGCAGGTGTACCGAAATGTTTGTGCTTCTAGCTCCGACAGTGGAGTAATATCTAAGTAATATCTAACAAATTACACAATATATACCCAACACACACAAATCTAAGGAGGAATGAATTAAGACTATATACAAATTTGTGAGGTTTTTAGGTGACACATTTCTTTAGCCCCCTGAGTTTGAAGACGGCTAAGTTGCGCCTTCTTCACCACACTGTCTGTGTGGGTGGTCCATTTCAGTTTTTAAGTGATGTGTAGGCCATGTAACTTGAAGCTTTCCACCTTCTCCACTATGGTCCCGTAGAAAGGGGGGTGCTTCCTCTGCTGTTTCCTGAAGTCCACGATCATCTCCTTTGTAATGTTGACGCTGAGTGAGAGGTTGTTTCCTGAAACCACACTCCCATAGCCCTTACCTCCTCTCTGTTGGCTGTCTCGTCATCGTTAGTAATCAAGCCTAATACTGTTGTGTCATCTGCAAACTTGATGATTGAGTTGGAGGCATGCACGGCCACGCAGTCATGATGTTTCCTACCTTCACCACCTAGGGGCGGCCTGTCAGGAAGTCCAGGACTCAGTAGCACAGGGCGGGATTCGGACCCAGAGCCTCAAGCTTAATGATGAGCTTGGAGGGTACTATGGTGTTGAAGTCAATAAACAGCATTCTTACATAGGTATTTCTCTTGTCCAGATGGGATAGGGCAGTGTGCAGAGTGATGGCGGTTGCATCGTCTGTGGAATTATTGGGGCGGTAAGCAAATTGAATTGGGTCTAGGGTGGCAGGTAAGGTAGAGGTGATATGGGTAGGTTTTAATAGTCACAGTGGGTACTACATCTCCTATACACTTCCTGATGAACTCGGTCACCATATCCGTGTATTCATCTAGATTATTTTTGCACGCTACCTGGAACATATCCCAGTCCACGTCATCAAAACAATCCTGAAGCGTGGATTCCAATTGGTCAGACCAGCGTTGAATAGTATGAAGCACCTGGACTTCCTGTTTGAGTTTCTGCCTATAGGACGGGAGGAGCAAGATGGATTCGTTATCAGATTTGCCGAAAGGAGGACAGGGTCTTGTAAGCATTCCGGAAGTTTAAATAGCAATGTTCGAGAGTCTTGGTTGCACGAGAAGGACAGTCAATATGTTGATAGAATTTTGACATCCTAGTCCTCAGATTTGCTTTGTTAAAATCCCCAGCTACAATAAATGCAGCCTCAGGATGTGTGATTTCCAAGTTTGTATAAAGTCCAGTGAAGTTCGAGGGCCATCGAGGTTTCGGCTTGAGGTGGGATGTAAAACGGCCGTGGAGATGACGGAGGAGAATTCTCTTGGGAGATAATTTGGTTGGCATGTAATTGTAAGGTATTCTAGGTCTGGTGAACAAAATGACTTGAGTTCCTGTATGTTCCTAGAATTACACCATGAGTCGTTAATCGTGGAACACACCCCTCAGCCCTTCTACTTCCCGGAGAGATATTTACTCCTGTCTGCATGATGTACTGAGTATCCTGCTGGCTTTACCGACTCCGACAGAGTATCCAGAGAGAGCCATGTTTTCGTGAAACAAAGTATGTTCCAGCCCCCGATGTCTCTGGAAAGAAAGCTTTGCTCGAAGCTCATCAACTTTGTTATCCAAAAACTGGACATTAGCCAGTAATACAGTGCCTTGCGAAAGTATTCGGCCCCCTTGAACTTTGCGACCTTTTGCCACATTTCAGGCTTCAAACATAAAGATATAAAACTGTATTTTTTTGTGAAGAATCAACAACAAGTGGGACACAATCATGAAGTGGAACGACATTTATTGGATATTTCAAACCTTTTTAAAAAATCAAAAACTGAGAAATTGGGCGTGCAAAATTATTCAGCCCCTTTACTTTCAGTGCAGCAAACTCTCTCCAGAAGTTCAGTGAGGATCTCTGAATGATCCAATGTTGACCTAAATGACTAATGATGATAAATACAATCCACCTGTGTGTAATCAAGTCTCCGTATAAATGCATCTGCACTGTGATAGTCTCAGAGGTCCGTTAAAAGCGCAGAGAGCATCATGAAGAACAAGGAACACACCAGGCAGGTCCGAGATACTGTTGTGAAGAAGTTTAATAAAGCCGGATTTGGATACAAAAAGATTTCCCACGCTTTAAACATCCCAAGGAGCACTGTGCAAGCGATAATATTGAAATGGAAGGAGTATCAGACCACTGCAAATCTACCAAGACCTGGCCGTCCCTCTAAACTTTCAGCTCATACAAGGAGAAGACTGATCAGAGATGCAGCCAAGAGGCCTATGATCACTCTGGATGAACTGCAGAGATCTACAGCTGAGGTGGGAGACTCTGTCCATAGGACAACAATCAGTCGTATATTGCACAAATCTGGCCTTTATGGAAGAGTGGCAAGAAGAAAGACATTTCTTAAAGATATCCATAAAAAGTGTCGTTTAAAGTTTGCCACAAGCCACCTGGGAGACACACCAAACATGTGGAAGAAGGTGCTCTGGTCAGATGAAACCAAAATTGAACTTTTTGGCAACAATGCAAAACGTTATGTTTGGCGTGAAAGCAACACAGCTGAACACACCATCCCCACTGTCAAACATGGTGGTGGCAGCATCATGGTTTGGGCCTGCTTTTCTTCAGCAGGGACAGGGAAGATGGTTAACATTGATGGGAAGATGGATGGAGCCAAATACAGGACCATTCTGGAAGAAAACCTGATGGAGTCTGCAAAAGACCTGAGACTGGGACGGAGATTTGTCTTCCAACAAGACAATGATCCAAAACATAAAGCAAAATCTACAATGGAATGGTTCAAAAATAAACATATCCAGGTGTTAGAATGGCCAAGTCAAAGTCCAGACCTGAATCCAATCGAGAATCCGTGGAAAGAACTGAAAACTGCTGTTCACAAATGCTCTCCATCCAACCTCACTGAGCTCGAGCTGTTTTGCAAGGAGGAATGGTTAAGTTTGAAATATCCAATAAATGTCGTTCTACTTCATGATTGTGTCCCACTTGTTGTTGATTCTTCACAAAAAAATACATTTTTATATCTTTATGTTTGAAGCCTGAAATGTGGCAAAAGGTCGCAAAGTTCAAAGGGGCCGAATACTTTCGCAAGGCACTGTATACTCGGAAGCGGTAGGTGGTGTGTACGCCTCCTAAGTCGAACCAGCAGGCCGCCTCGAGTGCCTCTCCTCTGCCGGTGAGGTTTTGAGTCGTTCTCTGGAAGAAGTTTGATTGCTCCGGGGAGAGTGAACAAAGGATCTGGTCCAGGGAAGTCGTATTCCTGGTCGTAATGCTGGTAGTTCTGGTGAGTTACCGCCGCTCTAATATCCAATAGTTCTTTCCGGCTGTATGTAATAACACAAAACATTTCCTGAGCTAATAATGTAAAAAATAGTACAGAAAAAAAACCAAATACTGGATAGTTTTCTATGAGCTAGTTGCTGTGGATGCCCAGATGTGTGTCCACTGTGGATGTTCAGATGTGTGTCCACTGTGGATGCCCAGATGTGTGTCCACTGTGGATGCCCAGATGTGTGTCCACTGTGGATGTGCAGATGTGTGTCCACTGTGGATGTTCAGATGTTCTTGAAGGGGGAAGAGGTGGTGAGGCACAAACAACAATTCCGAAAAGTCAGGTCCATGAACAGGTCCATGTGTGTAAACAAGAAGGAAAGCAGTTCATTACAAGTTTAAAAAAAACACTATAGGGACCAGAACAAGCCACTTGCTATCAAATCTGCCAATGTACCCTTGAGCAAAGCACTTCACCCAAATTTATCCAGGGTCACTGTCAATAATGGCTGATCCCTGGCCGTGACCCTACTCTCCGAGCGTGTTTTAGGGGAGTGGAATATGCAAAAAAACTTTTCCAGTTAATACCACACACTTTTACAGGTCACACACTTGAACATATGTGAAACAGGACAAATACACCCCCCCCCCCCCCCATTTTCACCTCTGAATTTGGAGTCATTTTATTTCGGGTGGATATTTCTTCCATTTTCTGCTCGTCAATTAAATTAGTATGGCCTTATGTAACATTACAGTGTCATAAAGTTATACAGTCAATTAAATTAGTATGGCCTGATGTAACATAACATCGTCATAAAGTTACATGGTCACACATCATTCTTTCTGTCTCTCTCTGTCTAGGCCTGGTGATGTCAGCTATAACAGTGCTCATCTTGGTGTTGTATTTTGTCATCCAGACGTTCGTAATAGAAGGTGAGATGTTTTTATATTGGCAACAAGCATAGGAAATGTTCATGTCGATGTGTTGCAGGTTGAGTCAATAATGTTGTTGATGTGTTGCAGGTTGAGTCAATAATGTTGTTGATGTTGTGTTAATGTTGTTGTTGTGTTAATAATGTTATTGTTGTGTTAATAATGTTGTTGTTGTGTTAATGTTGTTGTTTTGTTAATACCGTTGTTGTTGTTGTGTTAGTAATGTTGTTGTTGTTGTGTTAATAATGTTGTTGTTGTGTTAATAACGTTGTTGCTGTTGTGTTAATAATGTTGTTGTTGTTGTGTTAATGTTGTTGTTGTGTTAATAATGTTGTTGTGTTAATAATGTTGTTGTTGTTGTGTTAATAACGTTGTTGTTGTGTTAATAATGTTGTTGTTGTTGTGTTAATAATGTTGTTGTTGTTGTGTTAATAATGTTGTTGTTGTGTTAATAACGTTGTTGTATATTTAAGTGATAATGCCAGAGAATCAGGTTTTTGTTGGATATATTGGCACGGGTGTTGTTAGGCACGAGAAGAGGTCTGTTGCTCTGTCTTCTCCTCTGTCTCCTTCTCTGTTTCTCTGTCCCCTCTGTTTCCTCCTCTGTTGCTGTCTCCTCCTCTGTTGCTGTCTCCTCCTCTGTCTCGTCCTCTGTTGCTCTGCCTCCTCCTCTGTCTCCTCCACTGTTGCTGTCTCCTTCTCTGTTGCTCCGTCTCGTCCTCTGTTTCTCTGTTTCCTCCTTAGTTTCTCTGTCACCTCCTCTGTTGCTTTGTCTCCTCCTCTGTTGCTGTCTCCTTCTCTGTTGCTGTCTCATCCTCTGTCTCCCTCTCTGTTGCTGTCTCATCCTCTGTTTCCTACTCTGTTGCTGTCTCCTCCTCTTTCTCCTCCTGTTGCTCTGTCTCATACTCTGTTTCCTACTCTGTTGCTGTCTCCTCCTGTTGCTCTGTCTCATCCTCTGTTTCCTCCTCTGTTGCTTTGTCTCGTCCTCTGTCTTCTCCTGTCTTCTCCTCTGTTGCTCTGTCTCATCCTCTGTTTCCTACTCTGTTGCTGTCTCCTCCTCTTTCTTCTCCTGTTGCTCTGTCTCGTCCTCTGTTTCCTCCTCTGTTGCTTTGTCTCGTCCTCTGTCTTCTCCTGTCTTATCCTCTGTTCCTCTGTCTCATCCTCTGTTTCCTACTCTGTGGCTGTCTCCTCCTCTTTCTCTTCCTGTTGCTCTGTCTCGTTCTCTGTTTCCTCCTCTGTTGCTTTGTCTCGTCCTCTGTCTTCTCCTGTCTTCTCCTCTGTTGCTCTGTCTCGTCCTCTGTTTCCTCCTCTGTTGCTCTGTCTCGTCCTCTGATTTCTCCTCTGTTGCTGTCTCCTCCTCTGCCTCCTCCTCTGTCTCGTCCTCTGTTGCTCTGTCACCTCCTCTGTCTCATCCTCTGTTTCGCTGTCTCTTCTGTTTCCTCCTCTGTTGCTGTCTCCTCCTCTGTTTCCTCCCCTGTTGCTGTCTCCTCCTCTGTCTCCTTCTCTGTTGCTGTCTACTCCTCTGTTTCTCTGTTTCCTCCTCTGTTGCTCTGTCTCCTCCTCTGTTTCGTCCTCTGTTTCTCTGTCTCCTCCTCTGTTTCCTCCTCTGTTGCTCTGTCTCCTTATCTGTTTCCTCTGTTGCTCTGTCTCCTTTTCTGTTTCCTCCTCTGTTGCTCTGTCTCATCCTCTCTCTCCTCCTCTGTTGCTATTTTTCCTCCTTTGTTGGTCTGTCACCTCCTCTGTCTCGTCCTCTGTTTCTCTGTCTCCTCTTCTGTTTCCTCCTCTGTTGCTGTCTCCTCTTCTGTTTCCTCCTCTGTTGCTGTCTCCTCCTCTGTTTCCTCCTCTGTTTCTCTGTTTCCTCCTCTGTTTCTCTGTCTCCTCCTCTGTTTCATCCTCTGTTGCTCTGTCTCCTTCTCTGTTTCCTTCTCTGTTTCTCTATCTCCTCCACTGTCTCCTCCTCTGTTGCTCTGTCTCCTTCTCTGTTTCCTCCTCTGTTTCTCTATCTCCTCCACTGTCTCCTCCTCTGTTTCCTCCTCTGTTTCTCTGTCTCCCTCTCTGTTTCCTCCTCTGTTTCTCTGTCTCCTCCACTGTCTCCTCCTCTGTTGCTCTGTCTCGTCCTCTGTTTGAGGCAGAGTTTTTGTTGTCTGCCACCTCCGCCATTGCCTTTTTGAAAATCTTCTGTCCATTATCGTTCAGTTTGTATGCACAGCTTGATTGGCCTGTATTGCCGCAATGCGTAAAATGTGATTTGATTGGCGTAAAATGTGATTTGATTGGTCACTGACTAAACAACAATAAGCAGTTTTTTATGGCTCTGAGGGGCTCTTGCAAACTTTCCGTGCCCTCATTATCTACTATTATGGATAACAAAAAAAAATACTCTGAAAAAATACTCAATTACAGTTAAATATAGTTACTTCCACCCCTGGTTTCAGATTATTTTGTGCACCCAATAGAAATTAGGGTTGCCGTCAATAATGGCTGATCCCTAACTGACCCCACTCTCCGAGTGTGTTTTTAGAAATGGTGAATAATGTATTGTCATTTTGGAGTCACTTTTATTATAAATAAGTATAGAATATTAATGTGGATGCTACCATGATTATGGATAATCCTGAATGAATGAGTGAGAAAGTTTGAGGGTCAAAGATTATACCCCTAAAATATGCTAACCTCTCACCATTACCAATAACAGGAGAGGTTAGCATTTTATATCATACCCCCAAGACATGCGAACCTCTCACCATTACAATAACAGGGGAGGTTAGCATTTTATATCATACCCCCAAGACATGCTAACCTCTCACCATTACAATAACAGGGGAGTTTAGCATTTTATATCATACCCCCAAGACATGCTAACCTCTCACCATTACAATAACAGGGGAGGTTATCATGTCTTGGACCCTCTGTAACTTTCTCACTCATCATTATTCACGATTCAGTCAGGATTATCCGTAATCATGGTAACATTCACATTAAAAGGGTTTAGAAGAATATTCTGTTCTTATTTACTGTAAAAGTTTAAGGGCTCTATTTTCAGTTGGCGTTAAGGTGGCGCTAGTGTCAAACACACCCTCTTTGGTAATTCCGAACTGTAAAAGCCAGCGCTCCGCTACTTTCCAACACTTTTAAATGAAGAATGATCACTACAAACACACTGCAGATTAAAAGGTCCTGAGAACGTGGATATACGCCTCCCTCAGCGCTCACCCCTAAAATGTAACATGATTTTCCAGCACTGGGAGTGAACTCGTGGGATTGCGCTACATAGGCATCCTGAGAATACTGTGAAGACTGATGATACCTCATATAATTTTTTATTAGGCCTTCTTTAAGCCTGCCTTAAACCATAGCCTTAGCCTTGGAATGAATAGCTAAACTGTTGTTTCTGTTTTAAACCTGTAACCATGCAGAATTAATACGTAAAAAAGATCCATCCATAACACATCACATTTTGAAGGGAAACTATGAGATCTTGTTAATCAGAGGTAGGAGAAGTGGAAATATTTTAGGTGTGTCTTTAAAATGTGCTCAAATGTGCCAATTTCAAGCAGTGCTATTGTTGATATTTAAGACCCACCAAAAGCTAGTTTTAGCGGTAACGCAAGTGATTATGGCATCGATTTTGCCAGTGGAGGTGTACAGAAGCCTAATCAGTAGCTAATCAATAAGCTAATCAGTAGCCTAATCAGTAGCTAATCAATAAGCTAATCAGTAGCCTAATCAGTAGCTAATCAATAAGCTAATCAGTAGCCTAATCAGTAGCCTAATCAGTAGGCTAATCAGTAGACTAATCAGTAGCCTAATCAGTAGCTAATCAGTAGGCTAATCAGTAGCCTAATCAGTAGCCTAATCAGTAGCCTAATCAGTAGCCTAATCAGTAGCTAATCAGTAATCTAATCAGTAGCTAATCAATAAGCTAATCAGTAGCCTAATCAGTAGCTAATCAGTAGACTAATCAGTAGCCTAATCAGTAGCTAATCAGTAAGCTAATCAGTAGCCTAATCAGTAGACTAATCAGTAGCCTAATCAGTAGCTAATCAGTAGGCTAATCAGTAACCTAATCAGTAGCCTAGTCAGTAGCTAATCAGTAGACTAATCAGTAGCCTAATCAGTAGGCTAATCAGTAGCTAATCAGTAGGCTAATCAGTAGGCTAATCAGTAGGCTAATCAGTAGCTAGTCGGTAGCCTAATCAGTAGCCTAATCAGTAGCCTAGTCAGTAGCCTAATCATTAGCCTAATCAGTAGCTAATCAGTAGCTAATCACTATGCTAATCAGTAACCTAATCAGTACCTAATAAGTAGGCTAATCAGTAGGCTAATCAGTAGGCTAATCAGTAGGCTAATCAGTAGCCTAATCAGTAGGCTAATCAGTAGGCTAATCAGTAGCCTAATCAGTAGCCTAGTCAGTAGCCTAATTAGTAGCCTAATCAGTAGCCTAGTCAGTAGCCTAGTCAGTAGCCTAATCAGTAGCCTAATCAGTAGCCTAATCAGTAGCCTAGTCAGTAGCCTAGTCAGTAGCCTAGTCAGTAGCCTAATCAGTAGGCTAATCAGTAGCCTAATCAGTAGGCTAATCAGTAGCCTAGTCAGTAGCCTAATCAGTAGCCTAGTCAGTAGCCTAATCAGGAGCCTAATCAGTAGCCTAATCAGTAGCCTAATCAGTAACTAGTTTACCATTCACGTGGCAAAATCACCAACAGGGATTACACGTAATCTGTTACATGTAAGAGATTACAAAAGGGATGTAAGAGTTTACCATTTTTTAAAACTATAATCTGTTACATTAACAGCAAAAATATTGTAATCAGATTACATATACTTTTGAAAAACTAGATGATTACTTCAAGGATTACTTTTAAATTCAGAAAGAATGTTTGGGGTCAAAAAATACTGAAAAAAGGAGCAAATTTAAATGTGTTCCACCTGAGCGAGTCTGACCACCAATTAGAGAACACTATGATGTCATACCAAATGATAACTACCAATCAGAGAACACTATGATGACACACCAAATGTGTTTGATGGATCGCGGGAGAAGAGCAGGAATAGGCTTTTGTAGACCACAGTCCAAACTATGACTTCCAATTGTGCTGTTGGCATCCAAAGATGATCCAACTTGAATAAACGCTTGGAGGTATGGATGACAGCAGTGGTGTAGTCTACGGTGATACGGACATCACTTATTATTGATATCTACATAGCACATTGATGTGAATCACACTGCTGCTCTCTCATTTAGCTATTTGCGCCTTATGGATTGTGGATGGCTGTTCACAAATATAAATGTCTATTTGAACCCAATAATGGTTAAATTCAAGAAGTTTAAGCTGCCTATCAATCATTGTTTTTGAAACCAGTGGACAGCCAGTGAAAAATGCGCACTTGCAACAGCTGCATAGTGCGGATTCCAGCCTATGGAATTATATAACAGTGGGGCTTTTATTGCTCAATCTATTCCTGCTAATGGACACATGCTCAAACTGGCACACTTTTGATAGACTTAAAGGAGCAATCTGTAGTTTCTACATGCATTTATAAAAATAAAAAAAAATAAAAATATATATATCCATTGATTCTCAAATAATATAATTTATAAATGCCTCATCAGTTTAGTTCAACTGTCACAATCCATCAGAACCCAAAATATAAGCTTGTTTTACTCTAATGTTTGTAAACATTGTAAATGTAAACAAACACTGTATAGCTTCATAACATGGATAAAACAAGATGTATTATATAATGGATGGTCAGTCCTTCCACTCTGTCTATTAGTCTGAGAGTGGTTATATTTCTCCAGTCCCCATCCCTCAACTTTTTACCAAAACAGAGGCGGGGCAACCATTTTGTTATTGTTTATCTGTGGATTTGCCCTTTAAACAGCTGCATATTATCAAGATATCAAAGTGTCACCAACAAAAAAGTAAACAATAGGCCTAGCAAATTACTTGGTACTGGTACCCCCTGTATATAGCCTCCACATTGACTCTGTACTGGTACCCCCTGTATATAGCCTCCACATTGACTCTGTACTGGTACCCCCTGTATATAGTCTCCACATTGACTCTGTACCAGTACCCCCTGTATATAGCCTCCACATTGACTCTGTACTGGTACCCCCTGTATATAGCCTCCACATTGACTCTGTACCGGTACCCCCTGTATATAGCCTCCACATTGACTCTGTACCGGTACCCCCTGTATATAGCCTCCACATTGACTCTGTACCAGTACCCCCTGTATATAGCCTCCACATTGACTCTGTACCAGTACCCCCTGTATATAGCCTCCACATTGACTCTGTACCAGTACCCCCTGTATATAGCCTCCACATTGACTCTGTACCGGTACCCCCTGTATATAGCCTCCACATGGACTCTGCACCGGTACCCCCTGTATATAGCCTCCACATTGACTCTGTACCGGTACCCCCTGTATATAGCCTCCACATTGACTCTGTACCGGTACCCCCTGTATATAGCCTCCACATTGACTCTGTACCAGTACCCCCTGTATATAGCCTCCACATTGACTCTGTACCAGTACCCCCTGTATATAGCCTCCACATTGACTCTGTACCAGTACCCCCTGTATATAGCCTCCACATTGACTCTGTACCGGTACCCCCTGTATATAGCCTCCACATTGACTCTGTACTGGTACCCCCTGTATATAGCCTCCACATTGACTCTGTACCAGTACCCCCTGTATATAGCCTCCACATTGACTCTGTACCGGTGCCCCCTGTATATAGCCTCCACATTTACTCTGTACCAGTACCCCCTGTATATAGCCTCCACATTGACTCTGTACTGGTACCCCCTGTATATAGCCTCCACATTGACTCTGTACCAGTACCCCCTGTATATAGCCTCCACATTGACTCTGTACTGGTACCCCCTGTATATAGCCTCCACATTGACTCTGTACCAGTACCCCCTGTATATAGCCTCCACATTGACTCGTTACCGGTACCCCCTGTATATAGCCTCCACAATGACTCTATACCGGTACCCCCTGTGTATAGCCTCCACAATGACTCTATACCGGTACCCCCTGTATATAGCCTCCACATTGACTCTGTACTGGTACCCCCTGTATATAGCCTCCACATTGACTCTGTACCAGTACCCCCTGTATATAGCCTCCACATTGACTCTGTACCAGTACCCCCTGTATATAGCCTCCACATTTACTCTGTACCAGTACCCCCTGTATATAGCCTCCACATTGACTCTGTACTGGTACCCCCTGTATATAGCCTCCACATTGACTCTGTACCAGTACCCCCTGTATATAGCCTCCACATTGACTCTGTAATGGTACCCCCTGTATATAGCCTCCACATTGACTCTGTACCGGTACCCCCTGTATATAGCCTCCACATTGACTCTGTACCGGTACCCCCTGTATATAGCCTCCACATTGACTCTGTACCGGTACCCCCTGTATATAGCCTCCACATTGACTCTGTACCGGTACCCCCTGTATATAGCCTCCACATTGACTCTGTACCGGTACCCCCTGTATATAGCCTCCACATTGACTCTGTACCAGTACCCCTGTATATAGCCTCCACATTGACTCTGTACCAGTACCCCCTGTATATAGCCTCCACATTGACTCTGTACCGGTACCCCCTGTATATAGCCTCCACATTGACTCTGTACCAGTACCCCCTGTATATAGCCTCCACATTGACTCTGTACCAGTACCCCCTGTATATAGCCTCCACATTGACTCTGTACCGGTACCCCCTGTATATAGCCTCCACATTGACTCTGTACCAGTACCCCCTGTATATAGCCTCCACATTGACTCTGTACCAGTACCCCCTGTATATAGCCTCCACATTGACTCTGTACCGGTACCCCCTGTATATAGCCTCCACATTGACTCTGTACTGGTACCCCCTGTATATAGCCTCCACATTGACTCTGTACCAGTACCCCCTGTATATAGCCTCCACATTGACGCTGTACCAGTACCCCCTGTATATAGCCTCCACATTGACTCTGTACCGGTACCCCCTGTATATAGCCTCCATATTGACTCTGTATCGGTACCCCCTGTATATAGCCTCCACATTGACTCTGTACCGGTACCCCCTGTATATAGCCTCCACATTGACTCTGTACCGGTACCCCCTGTATATAGCCTCCACATTGACTCTGTACTGGTACCCCCTGTATATAGCCTCCACATTGACTCTGTACTGGTACCCCCTGTATATAGCCTCCACATTGACTCTGTACTGGTACCCCCTGTATATAGCCTCCACATTGACTCTGTACTGGTACCCCCTGTATATAGCCTCCACATTGACTCTGTACTGGTACCCCCTGTATATAGCCTCCACATTGACTCTGTACTGGTACCCCCTGTATATAGCCTCCACATTGACTCTGTACTGGTACCCCTGTATATAGCCTCCACATTGACTCTGTACTGGTACCCCCTGTATATAGCCTCCACATTGACTCTGTACTGGTACCCCCTGTATATAGCCTCCACATTGACTCTGTACTGGTACCCCCTGTATATAGCCTCCACATTGACTCTGTACTGGTACCCCCTGTATATAGCCTCCACATTGACTCTGTACTGGTACCCCTGTATATAGCCTCCACATTGACTCTGTACTGGTACCCCCTGTATACAGCCTCCACATTGACTCTGTACCGGTACCCCCGTATATAGCCTCCACATTGACTCTGTACCGGTACCCCCTGTATATAACCTCCACATTGACTCTGTACCAGTACCCCTGTATATAGCCTCCACATTGACTCTGTACTGGTACCCCCTGTATATAGCCTCCACATTGACTCTGTACCAGTACCCCCTGTATATAGTCTCCACATTGACTCTGTACTGGTACCCCCTGTATATAGCCTCCACATTGACTCTGTACTGGTACCCCCTGTATATAGCCTCCACATTGACTCTGTACTGGTACCCCCTGTATATAGCCTCCACATTGACTCTGTACTGGTACCCCCTGTATATAGCCTCCACATTGACTCTGTACTGGTACCCCTGTATATAGCCTCCACATTGACTCTGTACTGGTACCCCCTGTATATAGCCTCCACATTGACTCTGTACTGGTACCCCCTGTATATAGCCTCCACATTGACTCTGTACTGGTACCCCCTGTATATAGCCTCCACATTGACTCTGTACTGGTACCCCCTGTATATAGCCTCCACATTGACTCTGTACTGGTACCCCTGTATATAGCCTCCACATTGACTCTGTACTGGTACCCCCTGTATACAGCCTCCACATTGACTCTGTACCGGTACCCCCGTATATAGCCTCCACATTGACTCTGTACCAGTACCCCCTGTATATAACCTCCACATTGACTCTGTACCAGTACCCCTGTATATAGCCTCCACATTGACTCTGTACTGGTACCCCCTGTATATAGCCTCCACATTGACTCTGTACCAGTACCCCCTGTATATAGTCTCCACATTGACTCTGTACTGGTACCCCCTGTATATAGCCTCCACATTGACTCTGTACCGGTACCCCCTGTATATAGCCTGCACATTGACTCTGTACCGGTACCCCCTGTATATAGCCTCCACACTGACTCTGTACCGGTACCCCCTGTATATAGCCTCCACATTGACTCTGTACTGGTACCCCCTGTATATAGCCTCCACATTGACTCTGTACTGGTACCCCCTGTATATAGCCTCCACATTGACTCTGTACTGGTACCCCCTGTATATAGCCTCCACATTGACTCTGTACCGGTACCCCCTGTATATAGCCTCCACATTGACTCTGTACCGGTACCCCTGTATATAACCTCCACATTGACTCTGTACCGTAACACCCTGTATATAGCCTCCACATTGACTCTGTACCGGTACCCCTGTATATAACCTCCACATTGACTCTGTACTGGTACCCCCTGTATATAGCCTCCACATTGACTCTGTACTGGTACCCCCTGTATATAGCCTCCACATTGACTCTGTACCGGTACCCCTGTATATAGCCTCCACATTGACTCTGTACCGGTGCCCCCTGTATATAGCCTCCACATTGACTCTGTACCGGTACCCCTGTATATAGCCTCCACATTGACTCTGTACTGGTACCCCTGTATATAGCCTCCACATTGACTCTGTACTGGTACCCCTGTATATAACCTCCACATTGACTCTGTACTGGTACCCCTGTATATAGCCTCCACATTGACTCTGTACTGGTACCCCCTGTATATAGCCTCCACATTGACTCTGTACCGGTACCCCCTGTATATAGCCTCCACATTGACTCTGTACCGGTACCCCTGTATATAGCCTCCACATTGACTCTGTACTGGTACCCCTGTATATAGCCTCCACATTGACTCTGTACTGGTACCCCTGTATATAACCTCCACATTGACTCTGTACTGGTACCCCTGTATATAGCCTCCACATTGACTCTGTACTGGTACCCCTGTATATAGCCTCCACATTGACTCTGTACTGTTACCCCCTGTATATAGCCTCCACATTGACTCTGTACCGGTACCCCCTGTATATAGCCTCCACATTGACTCTGTACCGGTACCCCCTGTATATAGCCTCCACATTGACTCTGTACTGGTACCCCCTGTATATAGCCTCCACATTGACTCTGTACCGGTACCCCCTGTATATAGCCTCCACATTGACTCTGTACCGGTACCCCCTGTATATAGCCTCCACATTGACTCTGTACTGGTACCCCCTGTATATAGCCTCCACATTGACTCTGCACCAGTACCCCCTGTATATAGCCTCCACATTGACTCTGTACCGGTACCCCCTGTATATAGTCTCCACATTGACTCTGTACCGGTACCCCCTGTATATAGTCTCCACATTGACTCTGTACCAGTACCCCCTGTATATAGCCTCCACATTGACTCTGCACCAGTACCCCCTGTATATAGTCTCCACATTGACTCTGTACCAGTACCCCCTGTATATAGTCTCCACATTGACTCTGTACCAGTACCCCCTGTATATAGCCTCCACATTGACTCTGTACCAGTACCCCCTGTATATAGTCTCCACATTGACTCTGTACCAGTACCCCCTGTATATAGCCTCCACATTGACTCTGTACCGGTACCCCCTGTATATAGTCTCCACATTGACTCTGTACCAGTACCCCCTGTATATAGCCTCCACATTGACTCTGTACCGGTACCCCCTGTATATAGTCTCCACATTGACTCTGTACCAGTACCCCCTGTATATAGCCTCCACATTGACTCTGTACCGGTACCCCCTGTATATAGTCTCCACATTGACTCTGTACCAGTACCCCCTGTATATAGCCTCCACATTGACTCTGCACCAGTACCCCCTGTATATAGTCTCCACATTGACTCTGTACCAGTACCCCCTGTATATAGTCTCCACATTGACTCTGTACCAGTACCCCCTGTATATAGTCTCCACATTGACTCTGTACCGGTACCCCCTGTATATAGTCTCCACATTGACTCTGTACTGGTACCCCCTGTATATAGCCTCCACATTGACTCTGTACCGGTACCCCCTGTATATAGCCTCCACATTGACTCTGTACTGGTACCCCCTGTATATAGCCTCCACATTGACTCTGTACCGGTACCCCCTGTATATAGCCTCCACATTGACTCTGTACCGGTACCCCCTGTATATAGCCTCCACATTGACTCTGTACTGGTACCCCCTGTATATAGCCTCCACATTGACTCTGCACCAGTACCCCCTGTATATAGCCTCCACATTGACTCTGTACCGGTACCCCCTGTATATAGTCTCCACATTGACTCTGTACCGGTACCCCCTGTATATAGTCTCCACATTGACTCTGTACCAGTACCCCCTGTATATAGCCTCCACATTGACTCTGCACCAGTACCCCCTGTATATAGTCTCCACATTGACTCTGTACCAGTACCCCCTGTATATAGTCTCCACATTGACTCTGTACCAGTACCCCCTGTATATAGCCTCCACATTGACTCTGTACCAGTACCCCCTGTATATAGTCTCCACATTGACTCTGTACCAGTACCCCCTGTATATAGCCTCCACATTGACTCTGTACCGGTACCCCCTGTATATAGTCTCCACATTGACTCTGTACCAGTACCCCCTGTATATAGCCTCCACATTGACTCTGTACCGGTACCCCCTGTATATAGTCTCCACATTGACTCTGTACCAGTACCCCCTGTATATAGCCTCCACATTGACTCTGTACCGGTACCCCCTGTATATAGTCTCCACATTGACTCTGTACCAGTACCCCCTGTATATAGCCTCCACATTGACTCTGCACCAGTACCCCCTGTATATAGTCTCCACATTGACTCTGTACCAGTACCCCCTGTATATAGTCTCCACATTGACTCTGTACCAGTACCCCCTGTATATAGTCTCCACATTGACTCTGTACCAGTACCCCCTGTATATAGCCTCCACATTGACTCTGTACCAGTACCCCCTGTATATAGCCTCCACATTGACTCTGTACCAGTACCCCCTGTATATAGCCTCCACATTGACTCTGCACTGCCTCATTATTGTTATGTTATTGTATTACTTCTTATAATTCATTTTACTTTAGTTTATTTGGTAAATATTTTCTTAACTCTTCTTGAACTGCACTGTTGGTAAAGGGCTTAAGGGCTTGTAAGTAAGCATTTCACGTGTAAAGTCTACAGTTGTTGGGGCACGTGGACAGTAAAGTTCGATTTGATCAACGGCAAGCTAATCTTCTTATAATGTTTGGGTTGTATCACATCCGTTGGTGATTGGGAGTCCCATAGGTCGGAGCACAATTGGTCCAGCGTCGTCCGGGTTCGGCCGGGTTTGGTCGGGGCAGGCCGGGTTTGGTCGGGGTAGGCCAGGTTTGGTCGGAGTTGGCCGGGTTTGGTCGGGGTTGGTCGGGGTAGGCCGGGTTTGGTCGGGGTAGGCCGGGTTTGGCCGGGGTAGGCCGTCCTTGTAAATAACAATTTGTTTTTAACTGACTTGTCTAGAAAAACAAAGGTTACATTTAGAAATAAAACATTGTTTGAACATGCAGTACATTTTCTAAATGCAATGTGTGTAGTGAAATATATTCCATGCTGAAGCCAATAATCAAACATGTTTGTTGCGACTGCCTATTGTAGGGTTAGTGCTTGAAACCATGATAAACTCAGTTCCTGACGATGGCTCACCTCTCATTGGGCAGCTTCAACCTCCCGCCTTTCATTCATTTGTTTCCACCTCTTAATTTCCGTCCTTGCCTCTTTTTACCTCACCCTTTCCCAGTCCCCTCCCACTTTCCCAGTCCCCTCCCACTTTCCCAGTCCCCTCCCACTCACAAGGCAGGCAATTCGCTTGTCTTCCTCTTTACTAGAGGCTGTTCTCACTAATCTCACTGCAACCCCCCTTCTGGTCTCTGATCACTACTTAGTTTCCTTTTTTGTCTCCCTCTCCTCAAACTCTAACCACTCAGCCCCTACCCAGATTCCCTCTCTCTCCCTTCCTCTATCCTATCATTTGTCCCTTCTGCTAAATTCTTCTCCCTCCTGTCTCCTGATTATGTATCTTCGACCCTACTCTCGTCCCTTTCTGCATCCTATGACATTGTCCCCATTCCTGCCGGTCGGCTTGACCCTCCCCGCCTGCTCTGTGGCTGAGTGACCCCTTGCGAGCTGACAGAACAGGGCTGCGGGCAGCAGAGGAAAAATGGAGGAAAACTAAACTTTCGGAGGACTTATCATCCAAGACACTTTCCACCCGCTCCTCATTCACTCCGCCTATTGCGTCCACTGGTCCCACTCACACATAACTACCCCACGCCTTGACCACGTTCTCCACTTTCTCTAGATTAAATTCTGTGACTAGTGAGGTCCGGCCACCCAACAACCTGCCCGCTCGACCTCAACCCCTCCTCCCTTCTCCGGACCATCTCTGGAGACCTTCTCCCCTTCCTCACTTCCCTCATCAACTCATCCCTGACCACTGGCTGCGTCCCCTCTGACTTCAAAATGTCCAGAGTCCTTCTCAAGAAACCAACACTCAATCCCTCGGATGTCAAAATCTACAGACCGGTATCCTTCTTTTCTTTCTTTTCAAAACACTTGAGTGTGCTGTCTCTGACAAACTTTCTCGTTATCTCTCTCAGAATGATCTTCTTTACCCTAACCAGTCAGGTTTCAAGACGGATCACTCAACCGAGACTGCTCTCTTTTGTGTCACGGAGGCTCTGCTCACTGCCAAAACTGACTCTCTCCTCTGTTCTCATCCTCCTAGATCTATCCGCTGCCTTCGACGCCATCAGATCCTCCTCTCGGCAGTCTCAGGGCTGGGTGTCTCAGGATCTATCAGATCCTCCTCTCCACCCTCTCAGGGCTGGGCGTCTCAGGCTCTATCAGATCCTCCTCTCCACCCTCTCAGGGCTGGGCGTCTCAGGCTCTATCAGATCCTCCTCTCCACCCTCTCAGGGCTGGGCGTCTCAGGCTCTATCAGATCCTCCTCTCCACCCTCTCAGGGCTGGGCGTCTCAGGCTCTATCAGATCCTCCTCTCCACCCTCTCAGGGCTGGGCTTCTCAGGCTCTATCAAATCCTCCTCTCCGCAGTCTCAGGGCTGGGCGTCTCAGGCTCTATCAAATCCTCCTCTCCGCAGTCTCAGACTCTGCACACTCTTGGAATATGGGATTCTAATGATAACAGAACTATATGAGTTTTTATTTTGTTTTTCGTTGTCACACATTGAGATTATTGGTTGCATCTACGATTCGTAAATATGCAATTTAATTTTGCACACTTGTATCCTGATGAGTGAAAGATTTAACAACTTGTAATTTGACATTTGAATACATTAAATAAGATTAGCATAATCTATTTTCAGAATTATTATAAATCAATTAACAAGTATGAATATTTTTCTGTGAATCAAAAATGACTGACACTTACTGATATCGAATCTACATGCGCTCGGGGTTCTGTCACTGTCGTCACGTTACCAAGAGATTCGTAAACTTGTAGAAAGTTTTGTAAATTTGCAGACAGAGATTCGCAAATAGAGATTGTATTTGAGCAGTTCTGGGGGCAGGACCTTTTACTCCTGACCAATCCGTTTCCTCTGCCAAAACCACAGACATCTAACCATTGGCTGGAATGTTCCATCAATTTAAATCTCAGGAAGTAGCTACCCACATGAGCAAAAGAGGATGAGGTAAATCAAACCAAAACAAGCTACTTGAAGGTAAACGTCTCTTTTTATCCGCTTGTATATCAATTTTTTTTTGTGAAAAGGCATGACAGTAGTTCGCTTATCATGTGAAATATAAATGTACATTTCAGATGAACTCCAGACCAACCAATACAAGCTGGCCTCTGACATTCATCATAGCTTTATCAGACTGCTTTAGAAAACAGATATATTTGCTAGTTAACCATCAGATTGATAACGCTGCTGTACAGTAAATGCGGTTAGCTAGATAGATGTCTTGCTAAATTGAAAATGTAGGGAAAGCAAGCTAGTTAACTCCCACTATCATCACTGCATTGTAGCTAAGTTTCTAGAAAAAAAACAATATATTTGCTCTCTATAT
Source organism: Oncorhynchus mykiss (assembly GCF_057628025.1). Classification (NCBI taxonomy): domain Eukaryota; kingdom Metazoa; phylum Chordata; class Actinopteri; order Salmoniformes; family Salmonidae; genus Oncorhynchus; species Oncorhynchus mykiss. The sequence goes on from NC_143037.1 coordinate 80,888,869, forward strand.
TTTAAAGACTTGTTACTGACTTTTGAACACTTGTCAAACTACTTAATTCCACTGCCAGTTTATTGATTAGTTAGTTGGTGACTGAAACAGTTGCATTCTCAATTTCACAGCAAATAGACTAGCTAGTTAAAAGTAAATGGGGACAACTTGATCAAGTTTATATGTAAAATTGTTTTAAAAAATGATGGCACATTTAAGGTAGTTGTGGTTCCCAGCAACTTGAACCAGCACTGCAATTTGAGCAGTGAGATTAATTTCTTCCCCCTCTCTCCTCTTTTACTCAGGTTGAAGCACATCCCCAACACCCAGACAGACACCAGGTAAAACACCATGGAGTTTATTCACAAGGTTAGATGGAGAATAATGTGTGGATCTAATTCTATCATGCAGACTTGTACCCAAACTTGTAACTTGGGAAGCTCATTCAATAACACAGACATGGGTGATTTCTGTCCCAGGGGACTAAACTGTGGCAAGTTTTTTTTTTTTTTTTTTCCAAGTTAGATTTAATTGAATGTAAATAATGTATTGCACTTTTGGAGTCACTTTTTTATTGTAAACAACAATAGAATGGTTCTAAACACTTCTACATTCATTGGGATGCTAGCATGATTATGGGATGCTAGCAGGATTATGGGATGCTAGCAGGATTATGGGATGCTAGCAGGATTATGGGATGCTAGCAGGATTATGGGATGCTAGCATGATTATTTGATGCTAGCATGATTATGGGATGCTAGCAGGATTATGGGATGCTAGCATGATTATTTGATGCTAGCATGATTATGGGATGCTAGCATGATTATGGGATGCTAGCATGATTATGGGATGCTAGCATGATTATTTGATGCTAGCATGATTATGGGATGCTAGCATGATTATGGGATGCTAGCATGATTATGGGATGCTAGCATGATTATGGGATGCTAGCATGATTATGGGATGCTAGCATGATTATGGGATGCTAGCATGATTATGGGATGCTAGCATGATTATGGGATGCTAGCATGATTATGGGATGCTAGCAGGATTATGGGATGCTAGCATGATTATGGGATGCTAGCAGGATTATGGGATGCTAGCATGATTATTTGATGCTAGCATGATTATGGGATGCTAGCAGGATTATGGGATGCTAGCATGATTATGGGATGCTAGCATGATTATGGGATGCTAGCATGATTATGGGATGCTAGCATGATTATGGGATGCTAGCATGATTATGGGATGCTAGCATGATTATGGGATGCTAGCATGATTATGGGATGCTAGCATGATTATGGGATGCTAGCATGATTATGGGATGCTAGCAGGATTATGGGATGCTAGCATGATTATGGGATGCTAGCAGGATTATGGGATGCTAGCATGATTATTTGATGCTAGCATGATTATGGGATGCTAGCAGGATTATGGGATGCTAGCATGATTATTTGATGCTAGCATGATTATGGGATGCTAGCATGATTATGGGATGCTAGCATGATTATGGGATGCTAGCATGATTATTTGATGCTAGCATGATTATGGGATGCTAGCATGATTATGGGATGCTAGCATGATTATGGGATGCTAGCATGATTATGGGATGCTAGCATGATTATTTGATGCTAGCATGATTATGGGATGCTAGTATGATTATGGATAATTCTGAATGAATCGTGAATAATGATGAATGGGAAAGTTAGACGCACAAATAAAAATACTTAACATTCTAATACTTTAATACACAAGTGAATTTTCCCAATAATTTTGGTCCCCTAAAATGGCGGGGACTATGTACAAAAAGTGCTGTAATTTCTAAACGGTTCACCTGATATGGATTAAAATACCCTCATATTAAAGATGACAGTCTGCACTTTAACCTGAGTCATTGTATAATTTCAAAGTGCTGGAGTATAAATCCAAAACAACAAAAAAAATCACTGTCCCAATACTTTTGCATCTCATTGTATGTAAAAAAATATATATATATATATATATATACACACACACACACACACACACACACACACACACACACAGTGGGGCAAAATAGTATTTAGTCAGCCCCCAATTGTGCAAGTTCTCCAACTTAAAAAGATGAGAGAGGGCTGTAATTTTCATCATAGGTACACTTCAACTATGACAGACAAAATGAGAAAAAAAATCCTGAAAATCACATTGTAGGATTTTTAATGAATTTATTTGCAAATTATGGTGGAAAATAAATATTTGGTCACCTACAAACAAGCGAGATTTCTGGCTCTCTTTTTTAAGAGGCTCCTCTGTCCTCCACTCGTTACCTGTATTAATGGCACCTGTTTGAACTTGTTATCAGTATAAAAGACACCTGTCCACAACCTCAAACAGTCACACTCCAAACTCCACTATGACCAAGACCAAAGAGCTGTCAAAGGACACCAGAAACAAAATTGTAGACCTGCACCAGGCTGGGAAGACCGAATCTGCAATAGGTAAGCAGCTTGGTTTGAAGAAATCAACTGTGGGAGCAATTATTAGGAAATGGAAGACATACAAGACCACTGATAATCTCCCTCGATCTGGGGCTCTACGCAAGATCTCACCCCATGGGGTCAAAATGATCACAAGAACGGTGAGCAAAAATCCCAGAACCACACGGGGGGACCTAGTGAATGACCTGCAGAGAGCTGGGACCAGAGTAACAAAGCCTACCATCAGTAACACACTACGCCGCCAGGGACTCAAATCCTGCAGTGCCAGACGTGTCCCCCGGCTTAAGCCAGTTCATGTCCAGGCCCGTCTGAAGTTTGCTAGAGCGCATTTGGATGATCCAGAAGAAGATTGGGAGAATGTCATATGGTCAGATGAAACCAAAATATAAGTTTTTGGTAAAAACTCAACTCGTCGTGTTTGGAGGAAAAAGAATGCTGAGTTGCATCCAAAGAACACCATACCTACTGTGAAGCATGGGGGTGGAAACATCATGCTTTGGGGCTGTTTTTCTGCAAAGGGACCAGGACGACGGATCCGTGTAAAGGAAAGAATGAATGGGGCCATGTATCGTGAGATTTTGAGTGAAAACCTCCTTCCTTCAGCAAGGGCATTGAAGATGAAACGTGGCTGGGTCTTTCAGCATGACAATGATCCCAAACACACCGCCCGGGCAACGAAGGAGTGGCTTCGTAAGAAGCATTTCAAGGTCCTGGAGTGGCCTAGCCAGTCTCCAGATCTCAACCCCATAGAAAATCTTTGGAGGGAGTTGAAAGTCCGTGTTGCACAGCAACAGCCCCAAAACATCACTGCTCTAGAGGAGATCTGCATGGAAGAATGGGCCAAAATACCAGCAACAGTGTGTGAAAACCTTGTGAAGACTTACAGAAAACGTTTGACCTCTGTCATTGCCAACAAAGGGTATATAACAAAGTATTGTTATATACTTGACCAAATACTTATTTTCCACCATAATTTGCAAATAAATTCATTAAAAATCCTACAATGTGATTTTCTGGATTTTTTTTCTTCTCATTTTGTCTGTCATAGTTGAAGTGTACCTATGATAAAAATTACAGGCCTCTCTCATCTTTTTAAGTGGGAGAACTTGCACAATTGGTGGCTGACTAAATACTTTTTTGCCCCACTGTATATGCATGACTTAGCATTCAGTACCTCTATCCATCTCTTTACAGGTGCTACAGAGGCAGAATATTCCAAGAACCTCCACAGCCATCTGACCACCTACCTGCGATCTCTCCACAGCACAGAGAAGTAAGCTCCGCTGGTTGTAATATACTTGACGCACTCCCAGACTTTTATAAAAAACTAACATGTCCACCCCTTGACCTCTAGGTGAGTCTGCTGGGCTGTGGAACTCTAGAGCAGCACATCAACGAACCTGCCACCCTGTCAGCAGACAGTTCCCAGAGGAAGGATGCAACTATCAAGGCTGTAAATGGTCACATTTGGGGGATGACCACCAAATGCAATAAAGTTTTGTATAAACTACTCATGTTTTTATTTTACTTTAATAGGTTACAAAACATAACTTTTTCATGGCCTGTTGGTCTTTTCATTTTTACTAAACGACTAAGATAACTTAAACATCAGACCACAGGCAGAAAACACTGCAAGCTTATGGTTCAAGAAGCTCTCAGAATCAATCAGCACTGAAAAAACGATCTGATGTGATTGGTCAAAATACCAGTTAGTGGAAAGAATATCAGAATTGGGCTGCCTGTCTCAACGCAGCCAGAGACAAGTGAATATATTATAAGTCAGTTGTAGTGTTTGTAGCAGTTTCTTTGAGTGATAACATATACAGTACATGTTAAATGTGACTCTTGCTGTAAGCAAAGGGACGGTCCTAATGAAGGCCCTAGTATTCAGGCAGGCTGCTTGAAGATGTCACCATCCAGGCCCTAGTATTCAGGCAGGCTGCTTGAAGATGTCACCATCCAGGCCCTAGTATTCAGGCAGGCTGCTTGAAGATGTCACCATCCAGGCCCTAGTATTCAGGCAGGCTGCTTGAAGATGTCACCATCCAGGCCCTAGTATTCAGGCAGGCTGCTTGAAGATGTCACCATCCAGGCCCTAGTATTCAGGCAGGCTGCTTGAAGATGTCACCATCCAGGCCCTAGTATTCAGGCAGGCTGCTTGAAGATGTCACCATCCAGGCCCTAGTATTCAGGCAGGCTGCTTGAAAATGTCACCATCCAGGCCCTAGTATTCAGGCAGGCTGCTTGAAGATGTCACCATCCAGGCCCCAGTATTCAGGCAGGCTGCTTGAAGATGTCACCATCCAGGCCCCAGTATTCAGGCAGGCTGCTTGAAGATGTCACCATCCAGGCCCCAGTATTCAGGCAGGCTGCTTGAAGATGTCACCATCCAGGCGAGATGACAATAAATAGATGTCCCTTTCATCACCAAAGACGTGTTAGTATTTACTTTGCTTTCTAGTGATCTGACTCCCTCTACACCTGAAATGGAATGACAACAAAAACATGAAAAACCAGTGCCTTAGACCGCTGGGCTCCCGAGTGGTGCAGTGGTCTAAGGCAGAGAAGTCCCTACAAACCCGGATTTGATTCCCGGCTGTATCACAACTGGCTGTGATTGGGAGTACCACAGGGCGGTGCACAATTGGCCCAGCGTCGTCTGGGTTAGGGTTTGGCCCGGGTAGGCAGTCATTGTAAATAAGAATTTGTAACTGACTTGCCTAGTTAAATAAATACGTATGTGCACATCAGAAAATGATACCAACCAAAAGCCTATTTGCTGTGAAATTATAAGGTCCATTTTTCTTTCTAACTTCTTTCAGTCACCAATTAATCAATGAACAGGAAGTAGTTTGACAAGTGTTCAAAAGTGTCCTTGTTTTTGAAAGAAAAGCTATTTTTTTGTCCATTAAAATAACATCAAATTGATCAGAAATACAGTGTAGATATTGTTAATGTTGTAAATGACTATTGTAGCTGGAAACGGCTGATTTTTAATGGAATATCTACATAGGTGTACAGAGTCCCATTATCAGCAACCATCACTCCTGTGTTCCAATGGCACGTTGTGTTAGCTAATCCAAGTTTAACATTTAAAAGGCTAATTGATCATTAGAAAAATCTTTAGCAATTATGTTAGCACAGCTGAACATTGTTGTTCTGATTAAAGAAGCAAGAAAACTGGCCTTCTTTAGACTAGTTGAGTATCTGGAACATCAGCATGTGTGGGTTCAATTACAACCTTTCTTCTGAAACTCATCAGTCTATTCTTGTTCTGAGAAATGAAGGTGAGAAATTTCCAAGAAACTGAAGATCTCGTACAACGCCCTGTACTGCTCCCTTCACAGAACAGCACAAACTGGCCCTAACCAGAATAGAAAGAGTGGTGGGAGGCCCCAGTGCTTAACTGAGCAAGAGGACAAGTACATTAGTGTCTAGTTTGAGAAACAGATGCCTCACAAGTCCTCAACTGGCAGCTTCATTAAATAGTACCCACAAAAGACCAGTCTCAACGTCAACAGTGAAGAGGCGACTCCGAGACTCCGAGTTGCAAAGAAAAAGCCATATCTCAGACTGGCCAATACAAATAAAAGATTGGCAAAATAACACCTCAACGGAAGATTGGAAAAAAGTGTCATGGACAGACAAATCTAAGTTTGAGGTGTTCGGATCACAAAGAAAAACATTTGTGAGATGCAGAAAAAATGAAAAGATGCTGGAGGAGTGCTTGACGCCATCTGCCAAGCATGGTGGAGGCAATGTGATGGTCAATGGGTGCTTTGGTGGTGGTAAAGTGGGAGATTTGTACAGGGTAAAAGGGATCTTAAAGAAGGAAGGCTATCACTCCATTTTGCAATGCCATGCCATACCCTGTGGACGGAGCCAATTTGGAGCCAATTGGAGCCAATTTCCTCCTACAACAGGACAATGACCCAAAGCACAGCTCCAAACTATGCAATAACTATTTAGGGAAGAAGCAGTCAGCTTGTATTCTGTCTATAATGGAGTGGCCAGCACAGTCACCGGATCTCAACCCTATTGAGCTGTTGTGGGAGCAGCTTGACCGTCCGTATAAGTGCCCATCAATCCAATCCAATCCAACTTGTGGGAGGTGCCTCAGGAAGCATGGGGTGAAATCTCTTCAGATTAGCTCAACAAATTGACAACTTGAATGCCAAAGGTCTGCAACTTTCTATAATTGTTGCAAATGGAGGATTCTTTGACGAAAGCAAAGTTTGAAGGACACAAATATTATTTCAATTCAAAATCATTATTTTTCAAGACTATATTTCCTATTCATTTTGCATGTTTTCATGGAAAACCAGGACATTTCTAAGTGGCCCTAAACTTTTGAAAGGTAGTGTAGATGTAACAGTATTGCTTCCGTCCCTCTCCTCGCCCCTACCTGGGCTCGAACTAGGGACCCTCTCCACGCCCCTACCTGGGCTCGAACTAGGGACCCTCTCCTCGCCCCTACCTGGGCTCGAACTAGGGACCCTCTCTGCACACATCGACAACTGACGAAGCATCGTTACCCATCTCGCCCCTTGCAGAGCAAGGGGGACAACTACTTCAAAGTCTCAGAGAGTGACGTCACCGATTGAAATGCTATTAGCGCGCACCCCGCTAACTAGCTAGCCATTTCACATCAGTTACATAACATAGGCCTACCCCAGCCAAACCTGGGCCAATTGTGCACCAACCTATGGGGACTCCCAATGTGGTGCAGCCTGGATTCGAACCAGGTACTCCGTTTGTACTGAGATGCGCCACTCAGGAGCCCAATAGTTGCTGTCAATGGCTGGTCTGGAGTTCCTCTGAAATGTACAATTATATTTCACATGATAAGAAAACTACAGTCATGACTTCACAAAAAAATCTATTTACACAGAGAAACGAGGCGATTACGTTCAAGTAGATCGTTTTATTTTCATTTATCTCGTCCTCTATTGCCCATGTGGGTAGCTACTTCCTGAGATTTGATTGATGGAACAATCCAGCCAATGTTTAGGCGAATGTGTTTTTGACAGATGGAAATGATTGATCAGGAGTCACAAATTCATTTTTTAATTGCAAATCTCTTTCTACAAACTTACTAAACTTTTCTAAAAACATTTTGTTAGAATCTCTTGGTAACGTGACAATAGTGACAGAACTCCAAGCGTGTGCAGCTTCAAAATCTGCAAGTGTATTTTAGATTAACATCAGAATATTCATGCACGTAAATGGACTTGTAATAATTCTGAAAATAAATGATGCAAAGCTTATTGAATGTATTCAAACGTCAAATGACTTCGTTTTATGGCTTTTGTTAAATCTTTCACTCCTCATGATACAAGCTTGAAAAATACAATTACACTCGAATCATAGTTGCAACCACAAATCTAAATATGCGACCAGGAAATTCAAAATACAAAACTCATGTAGTTCTCTCATCATTATAATATTATATTATTATATACCTTCTACGTGGCAGGCCGCTCTCATCTGTCTGCACCATGTACTCTCCCAAGGGCTCATGTACTCTCCCAAGGGCTCGGTTCTAGTCCCTCTCCTCTTCTCTCTATAGACCAAGTCACTCAGCTCCGTCATATCCTCACATGGTCTCTCCTATCACTGCTATGAGGATGGACCTCTCCTCTACTCTCTCTACACCAAGTCACTCAGCTCTGTCATATCCTCACATTGTCTCTCCTATCACTGCTATGAGGATGGACCTCTACTCTCTATAGACCAAGTCACTGGTCATATCCTCACATGGTCTCTCCTATCACTTCTATGAGGATGGACCTCTCCTCTCTATAGACCAAGTCACTCAGCTCCGTCATATCCTCACATGGTCTCTCCTATCACTGCTATGAGGATGGACCTCTCCTCTTCTCTCTCTACACCAAGTCACTCAGCTCCGTCATATCCTCACATGGTCTCTCCTATCACTGCTATGAGGATGAACCTCTCCTCTACTCTTTATAGACCAAGTCACTCAGCTCCGCCTAATCCTCACATGGTCTCTTCTATCACTGCTATTTGGATGACACTCAACTACTTTTCTCCTTCCCCCTTCTGACACCCAGGTGGCCTGGCAGAGGTCTCAGCTTGGACGTTGGCCAGCCACCTCAAGGTCAACAAGACGGAGCAACTCTTCCTCCCGGGGAAGACCGGCCCTCTCAAAGACCTCTCCATCACGGTTGACAGCTCCACATTGTCCTCCTCCCAGAGTGCAAAGAACCCTGTGTGGCCCTGGACAACACCCTGTAGTTCTCTGCAAACATCAAGCCAGTGACCCGCTCCTGCAGATTCATTCTCTACGACATCTGTAGAGTACGACCCTACCTCACATAGGAAGAGGAACATCCGTAGAGTACGACCCTACCTCACACAGGAACCAGTCCTGTCTGGACTCCTGCAACTCGCTGTTGGCTTGGCATCCCGCTTGTGCCATCAAAACTCTGCAGATTATCCAGAATGCCGTAGCCCGCCTGGTGTTCAACCTTCCCAAGTTCTTTCATGTCACCCCACTCCTTCGCACTCTCCACTGGCTTCCAGGTAGGTGAACCTTTGCCCCCAGGCTGAGGTTCTGAATGCTCTGGAGCAGGTTTTCATCAAGGACCTCTCGGTACTTTGCTCCATTCATCTTTCCCTTGATCCTGACTAGTCTCCCAGTCTCTGCGCTGAAACACATCCCCACAGCATGATGCTGCCACCACCATGCTTCACCGTAGGAATGGTGCCAGGTTTCCTCCAGACGTGACGCTTCGCATTCAGGCCAAAGAGTTCAATCTTGGTTTCATCAGACCAGAGAATCTTGTTTCTCATGGTCAGAGTCCTTTAGGTGCCTTTTGGCAAACACCAAGCGGGCTGTCATGTGCCTTTTACTGAGGAATGGCTTCTGTCTGGTCACTCTACCATAAAGGCCTGATTGGTGGAGTGCTGCAGAGTTGGTTGTCCTTCTGGAAGGTTCTCCCATCTCCACAGAAGATCTCTGTTACTATCGGGTTTTTGGTCACCTCCTTTCTGGTTTTATTTTTAATGATCTAAAAATCTGTTTTCACTTTGTCATTATGGGTTGTTGTGATGTCATTATGGGTTATTGTGATGTCATTATGGGTTGTTGTGATGTCATTATGGATTATTGTGATGTCATTATGGGTTATTGTGATGTCATTATGGGTTATTGTGATGTCATTATGGGTTGTTGTGATGTCATTATGGATTATTGTGATGTCATTATGGGTTATTGTGATGTCATTATGGGTTATTGTGTGTAGATTGATGTGAAACAAATATTTTATAATTTTTAGAATAGGCTGTAATTTAACAAAATGTATAGAAAGTCAAGGGGTCTGAAAACTTTCAGAATGCTCTGTATATAGTAATAATAACATAATATTTAATAAGTTGATGTTTCCAGATCGTGTGTGGCTAGCAGAGTGTACTCCAGTCTATGTCCAGTACTTTGTCAAGTTCTTCATCATCGGAGTGACTGTGTTGGTGGTGGCTGTACCTGAGGGCCTGCCGCTCGCTGTCACCATATCACTGGCCTACTCTGTCAAGGTACGTGAGGATGGGTGTGTATGTTTGGGTAAACGTGTACTTGTTTGTTAGAGATCTGAGAGGGTAGGAATAACAGTAGCAGGTAGAAAGCAATATGTTGGAGCTTCCAAATGGCCAATCACTGACACCATCACTAACAGCTGTCCAATCAGATCTTCACAGTTATGTAGGGCATATGGAGCAATTTGGGATTGGGCAAACCCACACAACAACATACTTCAGTTTACTATAGTACTATATGTAGAATTCTGAGGTTAACTGTCGTATCCTGTAGAGTCCTTCACACTGTAGAATCCCTCGACGGTGTAGTGCTTCCACTGCCTTCAGAAAGCATTCATACCCCTCACCTCTTCCAATATTTTGTTGTGTTACAGCCTGAATTTAAAACGTTTTCAATTTATATTTTTTTTCTCTCACCCATCTACACACAATACCCAATAATAACGAAGTGAAAATATGTTTTCAGACTTTTTTGCAAATCTATTGAAAATGAATCGCATTTACATAAGTATTCACACCCCTGAGTCAGTAATTTGTAGAAGCACTTTTGGCAGCGATTACAGATGTGAGTCTTTCTGGGTACGTTTCTAAGAGCTTTCCACACCTGGATGGTGCATGATTTGCACATTATTCTTTAAAAAAATCTTCAAGCTCTGTCAAATTAGTTGTTGATCATTGCTAGGCAACCGTTTTCAGGTCTTACCATAGATTTTCAAGCAGATTTAAGTCTAAACTGTAACTCGTGAACATGCACTGCCTTCTTTGTAAGCAACTCCAGTGTAGATTTGGCCTTGTGTTTTAAATTTTTTTTATTTTTTATTTGATTTAACCTTTATTTAACTAGGCAAGTCAGTTAAAACAAAATCTTATTTACAATGACGGCCTACCCAGGCCAAACCCGGACGACACTGGGCCAATTGTGAGCCGCCCTATTGGACTACCAATCACGGCTGGTTGTGATACAGCCTGGAATCAAACCAGGACCTGTAGTGATGCCTCTATCACTGAGATGCAGTGCCTTAGACCGCTGCGCGTCTCGGGAGCCCTTTTAAAGTCCCTATTCGCCTCATGGTGAAATCCCTGAGCGGTTTCCTTCCTCTCAACTGAGCTAGGAAGGACGTCTATCTTTGTAGTGACTGGGTGTATTGATACACCATCCAAAGTGTAATAATAACTTCACCATGCTCAAAGGGATATTCAATGTCTGCTACTTTATTTTCACCCATCTACCAATCGGTGCCATCCTTTTCGAGGCATTGGTAAACCTCCATGGTATTTGTGGTTGAGTCTGTGTTTTAAATTCACTGATTGACTGAGGGACTTTACAGATAATTGTATGTGTGGGGTACAGAGATGAGAAAGTAATTCAAAAATCATGTTAAACTATTAGAGTCAGTTAGTTATGTGACTTGTTACACACATTTTTACTCCGGAACTTATTTAGGATTGCCAACACAAAGGGGTTGAATACTTTTTGACTCAATACATTTCAGCGTTTGATTTTTTTATTCATTAGTAAAAAATTTGAAAAACATAATTCCACTTTATCATTATGGGGTATTGTGTGTAGGCTAGTGACACAAAACAAATAATTGAATCCATTTTGAATTCAGGCTGTAGCCCAACAAAATGTGGCATCCATTTTAAATTCAGGTTGTAGTGTGGAATAACAATATCTGAAAGCAATGTACTATATAATGTCGTTGTATATTGTCGAATTCTACACACCAGTATCCCTCGATCTCACAGTGCTCACGTTAGAATGATTTTGATCGATTGGGATGCTTTACTGCTAGATTTGTCGATGCTGTTTTTATTTGAATGTGCTGTCTTTGGGGTGTCCCCTCGATGCCCCCTCGATGCCCCCTCGAAGCCCCCTCGATGCCCCCTTGATTGCGTAGTGCTTAATATAGAGTTTTATAGTGTACTGTAGAATATTCTACCCCACACGGTAGTATACCTTGATTGATTCATTGTATTTGAGTGTTTAAAAACACAATACAACCATAAATGTGAATACAATTCATTTATACATTTGTTGAGATTAACACAAAAAAGTTTTAAAGATGTTACTATGCAGAAATCTCTCCTCCATTTCATGGTTGCTAAAAATCTAATAGTTTGCCTAATTTCAGTTTTGTGACAAAACAAGCAAGTATAGTACCACCTAAACCGCTGTGAAGTATATTTTCTATATCCAATAATAATATAATATACAAAACAAAATCCCTCAGAGTGTTGAGAATCATTGTACCCCCTCAACCGCCGTGAAATGTCTTCAAAAAAAACAAAACAATTACCAGTATTTTCATCTGTTTCACGCCGTTTGTACAAAACCAAAAGTAAAACATGCAAAAACTAAACTTAAGCATGGGAAGCATAGAAATAGAGCACATAGAACATATCTACCGCTTCTTAGACTGGCTTTCAATGAGAATGACAGATCTATGTACATTTGGTCGGAACACCCAAAAAGTTATATTGCAGCTTTCAGTGTATTTCCATTGTGGTCTTAGTTCAAACATGTTGAACATTTACAGGTAACCCACATGAAAAAATACTCTAGAATAATATTGCCTAAATACTGTAGTATTACTATATTTACAGTGCATTCAGAAAGTATTCAGACCCCTTGACCTTTTCCACATTTTGTTACATTACAACCTTATTCTAAAATGTATTAAATGACTTTTTTCCCCCTCATGAATCTACACACAATACCCTATAATGACAAAGCAATAACAGGTTACAGAGAGTTACAAATTAAAAACTGAAATATCACATTTACAAGTATTCAGACCCTTTACTCAGTACTTTGTTGAAAGCCTTTATGGTAGAGTGGCCAGACGGAAGCCGCTCCTCAGTAAAAGGCACATGACAGCCCGATTGGAGTTTGCCAAAAGGCACCTAAATAATTTTTTCACCTTTTTTTTAACTAGGCAAGTCAGTTAAGAACAAATTCTTATTTTCAATGACGGCCTAGGAACAGTGGGTTAACTGCCTGTTCAGGGGCAGAACAACAGATTTGTACCTTGTCAACTCAGGGGTTTGAACTTGCAGCCTTCCGGTTACTAGTCCAACGCTCTAACCACTAGACTACCCTGTCTGCTGTACCCAAAATTACAACCAACTAATTGCAGCAGTGCTGCAAAAAATGGAAGAGGGAAAAGGGGAAAAAGTAAGGAACTTGTCTGTCGGCCCTGCATTAAAGACCAAAATTGGTTGAATAAAATTGTGCTAAGTAAAAAAGTATACCACTTTCATTTAAGGACCAGTAAATCGACAGTCGTGTCAAAGTCGTTGGGAGAGATTTCTGACGTACTAATTCCATGGCACGTGTTTTATGAAGTTACACATGGAGTAAACAATTAACAAGTCAATAACACAGTAGAAAAAAAGAGAGTCTATATACATTGTGTGCAAAAGGCATGAGAAGGTAGGCGAATAATACACATTTTGCTGATTAACACTGGAGTGATAAATGGTCATGTACAGGTTGGTGTGCAAAAGAGCAGAAAAGTAAAATAAATATAAACAGTATGGGGATGAGGTAGGTAAAAATGGGTGGGCTATTTACCGATAGACTATGTACAGCTGCAGCGATCGGTTTGCTGCTCAGATAGCAGATGTTTGAAGTTGGTGAGGGAGATAAAAGTCTCCAACTTCAGCGATTTTTGCAATTCGTTCCAGTCACAGGCAGCAGAGAACTGGAACGAAAGGCGGCCAAATTAGGTGTTGGCTTTAGGGATGATCAGTGAGATACACCTGCTGGAGCGCGTGCTACGGGTGGGTGTTGCCATCGTGACCAGTGAACTGAGATAAGGCGGAGCTTTACCTAGCATGGACTTGTAGATGACCTGGAGCCAGTGGGTCTGGCGACGAATATGTAGCGAGGGCCAGCCGACTAGAGCATACAGGTCGCAGTGGTGGGTGGCATAAGGTGCTTTAGTAACAAAACGGATGGCACTGTGATAAACTGCATCCAGTTTGCTGAGTAGAGTATTGGAAGCTATTTTGTAGATGACATCGCCGAAGTCGAGGATCGGTAGGATAGTCAGTTTTACTAGGGTAAGTTTGGCGACGTGAGTGAAGGAGGCTTTGTTGCGGAATAGAAAGCCGACTCTAGATTTGATTTTAGATTGGAGATGTTTGATATGAGTCTGGAAGGAGAGTTTACAGTCTAGCCAGACACCTAGGTACTTATAGATGTCCACATATTCTAGGTCGGAACCATCCAGGGTGGTGATGCTAGTCGGGCGTGTGGGTGTAGGCAGCGAACGGTTGAAAAGCATGCATTTGGTTTTACTAGCGTTTAAGAGCAGTTGGAGGCCACGGAAGGAGTGTTGTATGGCATTGAAGCTTGTTTGGAGGTTAGATAGCACAGAGTCCAAGGAAAGGCCCGAATTATATAGAATGGTGTCATCTACGTAGAGGTGGATCAGGGAATCACCAGCAGCAAGAGCGACATCATTGATATATACAGAGAAAAGAGTCGGCCCGAGAATTGAACCCTGTGGCACCCCCAGAGAGACTTCCAGAGGACCGGATAACATGCCCTCTGATTTGACACACTGAACTCTGTCTGCAAAGTAGTTGGTGAACCAGGCAAGGCAGCCATTAGAAAAACCGAGGCTACTGAGTCTGCCGATAAGAATATGGTGATTGACAGAGTCGAAAGCCTTGGCCAGGTCGATGAAGATGGCTGCACAGTAGAATTCGAGATGGTCAGTGACCTGTTTGTTGACTTGGCTTTCGAAGACCTTAGATAGATAGGCAGGGCAGGATGGATATAGGTCTGTAACAGTTTGGGTCCAGGGTGTCTCCCCCTTTGAAGAGGGGGATGACTGCGGCAGCTTTCCAATCCTTGGGGATCTCAGACGATATGAAAGAGAGGTTGAACAGGCTGGTAATAGGGGTTGCGACAATGGCGGCGGATAGTTTCAGAAATAGAGGGTCCAGATTGTCAAGCCCAGCTGATTTGTTTTGCAGCTCTTTCAGAACATCTGCTATCTGGATTTGGGTAAAGGAGAACCTGGAGAGGCTTGGGCGAGTAGCTGCGGGGGGTGGGGGGGGGGGGTGGAGCTGTTGGCCGAGGTTGGAGTAGCCAGGAGGAAGGCATGGCCAGCCGTTGAGAAATGCTTGTTGAAGTTTTCGATAATCATGAATTTATCGGTGGTGACCGTGTTACCTAGCCTCAGTGCAGTGGGCAGCTGGGAGGAGGTGCTCTTGTTCTCCATGGACTTTACAGTGTCCCAGAACTTTTTGGAGTTAGAGCTACAGGATGCAAATTTCTGCCTGAAGAAGCTGGCCTTTGCTTTCCTGACTGACTGCGTGTATTGGTTCCTGACTTCCCTGAACAGTTGCATATCGCGGAGACTATTCGATGCAGTCCGCCACAGGATGTTTTTGTGCTGGTCGAGGGCAGTCAGGTCTGGGGTGAACCAAGGGCTATATCTGTTCTTAGTTCTGCATTTTTTGAATGGAGCATGCTTATCTAAAATGGTGAGGAAGTTACTTTTAAAGAATGACCAGGCATCCTCGACTGACGGGATGAGGTCAATATCCTTCCAGGATACTCGGGCCAGGTCGATTAGAAAGGCCTGCTCGCAGAAGTGTTTTAGGGAGCGTTTGACAGTGATGAGCGGATACAGGCAATGAGGCAGTGATCGCTGAGATCCTGGTTGAAGACAGCGGAGGTGTATTTGGAGGGCCAGTTGGTCAGGATGACATCTATGAGGGTGCCCTTGTTTACAGATTTAGGGTTGTACCTGGTGGGTTCCTTGGTGATTTGTGTGAGATTGAGGGCATCTAGCTTAGATTGTAGGACTGCCGGGGTGTTATGCATATCCCAGTTTAGGTCACCTAACAAAACAAACTCTGAAGCTAGATGGGGGGCAGTCAATTCACAAATGGTGTCCAGGGCACAGTTGGGAGCTGAGGGGGGTCGGTAGCAGGCGGCAGCAGTGAGAGACTTGTTTCTGGAGAGATTCATTTTTAAAATTAGAAGTTCGAACTGTTTGGGTATGGACCTGGAAAGTATGACATTACTTTGCAGGCTATCTCTGCAGGAGACTGCAACTCCTCCCCCTTTGGCAGTTCTATCTTGACGGAAAATGTTATAGTTGGGTGTGGAAATCTCAGAATTTTTGGTGGCCTTCCTAAGCCAGGATTCAGACACAGCAAGGACATCAGGGTTGGCAGAGTGTGCTAAAGCAGTGAGTAAAACAAACTTAGGGAGGAGGCTTCTGATGTTTACATGCATGAAACCAAGGCTTTTTCAATCACAGAAGTCAACAAATGAGGGTGCCTGGAGACATGCAGTGCCTGGGTTTACCTCCACATCACCCGCGGAACAGAGGAGGAGTAGGATGAGGGTGCGACTAAAGACTATCAAAACTGGTCGCCTAGAGCGTTGGGGACAAAGAATAAAAGGAGCAGATTTCTGGGCAAGGTAGAGTATATTCAGGGCATAATGCGCAGACAGGGGTATGGTGGGGTGCGGGTACAGCGGAGGTAAGCCCAGGCACTGGGTGATGATAAGAGAGGTTGTATCTCTGGACATGCTGGTTGTAATGGGTGAGGTCATCGCATGTGTGGGAGGTGGGACAAAGGAGGTATCAGAGGTATGAAGAGTGGAACTAGGGGGTCTATTGTAAACTAAAACAATGATAACTAACCTGAACAACAGTATACAAGGCATATTGACATTTGAGAGAGACATACAGCGAGGCATAAAGTAATCACAGGTGTTGATTGGGAGAGCTAGCTAAAACAGCAGGAGAGACAACAACAGCTAATCAGCTAGCACAACAACAGCAGGTAAAATTCACCCATCTTATTGTGGAAAGCTTGTGGAAGGCTACCCGGAACATTTGCCCCAAGTTAAACAATTTAAAGGCAATGCTACCAAATACGAGTGAATGTAAACTTCTGGCACACTCTGAATGTGATGAAAGAAATAAAAGCTGAAATAAATCATTCTCACTGCGATTATACTGACATTTCACATTCTTAAAATAAAGTGGTGATCCTAACTGACCTAAGACAGGGAATTTTTACTATGATTAAATGTCAGGAATTGTGAAAAACCGAGTTTAAATAGATTTGGCTGAGGTGTATGTAAACTTCCGACTTCAACTGTATGTGTGTATATGTATGTATGATATTTGCAAAAAATATATGGGGGATTGGAAGTGATGCAGACAATTACATTGATGGAAGCTACAATCTATCTGCAGTATTAAAGCTGATCTATCCTCTAAAACAAAGGCCTTTAAAGGACTCTCAGACCAGGAGAAACAAGATTCTCTGGTCTGATGAAACCAAGATTGAACTCGGCAGGGACTGGGAGACTAGTCAGGATCGAGGCAAAGATGAACAGAGCAAAGTACAGAGCGATCCTTGATGAAAATCTGCCCCAGACCACTCAGGACCTCAGAGTGGGGAGAAGGTTCACCTTCCAACAGGACAACAGCCCTAAACACACAGCCAAGAAGCAGGAGTTGCTTCGGGGCAAGTCTATTGAATGTCCTTGAGTGCCCAGCCAGAGCCCGGACTTGATCCCAATCGAACATCTCTGAAGATAACTGAAAATAGCTGTGCAGTGATGCTCCCCATCCAACCTGACAGAGCTTGAGAGGATCTGCTTTAAAGAATGGGAGAAACTCCCCAAATACAGGTGTGCGAAGTTTGTAGCGCCATACCCAAGAAGACTCAAGACTGTAATTGCTGCCAAAGGTGCTGAACAAGGTCCTGAGTAAAGGGTCTGAATACTTATGGAAAAAAAAGGACATTTCAGCTTTTTATTTTTAATAACTTTGCTAAAATCTCTAAAAACCTGTTTTTGCTTTGTCATTTTGGGGTATTGTGTGTAGATAGAAGGGAAAAAAACAATGTAATTAATTTTAGAATTAGGCTGTAACGTAACAAAATGTGTGAAAAGTCAAGGGGTCTGAATAATCTCTGAATGCACTGTATAAAAAAATATATATTTTAGAAATACAAATGACAGTCACCTTATTGGAGGGCGCTGCCAATAAACTGCCTGGACATAATGAACATCTTGAAGATTGTCACACGAATAAACTCACTGACGGTCAAACTCAACACGTATCATACAGAACCATCGACCCCAAATATTTATTCAAGACAGCATGGCCACAAAATGGTTGCTCACAGGAATAAACCAACAGCAACAACGCTGTACAGCCTAAACATACATTTCCTTCATGTCCTCCCTTAGTAAGGGTGATAAGGGAAAAAATAACAAACTTTTTTTAATTTATCCGTTATTTTACCAGGTAAGTTGACTGAGAACACAGTCTCATTTGCTGCAACGACCTGGGGAATAGTTACAGGGGAGAGGAGGGGGATGAATGAGCCAATTGTAAACTGGGGATTATTAGGTGACCGTGATGGTTTGAGGGTCAGATTGGGAATTTAATTAATATTGTGTAACTGATAAAGATAAAGAGACACATAGTGTATAGGCTGTGTGGTGTCGATGCTGTTGGTTTATTACTGTGAGCAACCATTTTGTGGCCATGCTGGAGAAATGTGGGGGGGTCTAAGGTGATGTTGAGAGGGGGGGTCTAAGGTGATGTTGAGAGGGGGGGTCTAAGGTGATGTTGAGAGGGGGGGTCTAAGGTGATGTTGAGAGGGGGGGTCTAAGGTGATGTTGAGAGGGGGGGTCTAAGGTGATGTTGAGGGGGGGGTCTAAGGTGACGTTGAGAAGGGGGGGGGTCGAAGGTGATGTTGAGAGGGGGGGGTCTAAGGTGATGTTGAGAGGGGGAGGGTCTAAGGTGATGTTGAGAGGGGGGTCTTAGGTGACGTTGAGAGGGGGGGTCTGAGGTGACGTTGAGAGGGGGGGGTCTAAAGTGACGTTGAGGGGGGGGGTCTAAGGTGACGTTGAGAGGGGAGGGTCTAAGGTGATGTTGAGAGGGGGGTCTTAGGTGACGTTGAGAGGGGGTCTAAGGTGACGTTGAGAGGGGGGGTCTAAGGTGACGTTGAGAGGGGGGGGTCTAAAGTGACGTTGAGGGGGGGGGTCTAAGGTGACGTTGAGAGGGGAGGGTCTAAGGTGACGTTGAGAGGGGGGGGTCTAAAGTGACGTTGAGGGGGGGGGTCTAAGGTGACGTTGAGAGTGGGGGGTCTAAGGGGGGGTTCTAAAGTGACGAATGGGATTGTTTTGAAGATGGTCATACTATGAATTATTTAGCTATTTGATTTAGACTTGTAGGACCCCTTTACGTGTAAAACTAAATCATAAGAAACAAGGTTCTGAAGTGTTTGTCCTATATCCAGGAGCTATAAGAAAACTCATGAAACACTTTCATTTTTACACGTATTTAACCGCTTTTTAGGGTAGGAACAAAACTACCTTTATACTTCCATTTGTTTTTTAAAACCTGGTTCTGTTTTTGAAAATGATTTTACTTAGATTGATCTGTCTAACCTTTAGATGTTACAATTGTACTTAAAAAAATATTTTAAAATATTAAAAAAATTCTAAGGTGTTAGGTCCGTTGCATTGCTCAGAGCTGTTGACCCAACTGGTAGTTTTACCATTTTAGCTAACCCTAGTCGGCAGGTGTTCCTCCCTCCTCTCTCCTCCTGTAGAAAATGATGAAGGATAATAACCTGGTTCGCCACCTGGATGCGTGTGAGACGATGGGGAACGCTACGGCCATCTGCTCCGACAAGACCGGCACTCTGACCACCAACCGTATGACTGTCGTACAGACCTTCCTAGGTAACGCACGCACGCACGCACGCACGCACACACACACACACACACACACACACACACACACACACACACACACACACACACACACACACACACACACACACACACACACACAGTGTCCCAGTAGTAAAGTGTGTCTTGTGTGTTTGTAGGTGACCAGCACCACCGGTCAGTTCCGGAACCAGAACAGGTCAACCCCAAGACTCTAGAACTACTGGTCAACGCCATCGCTATCAACAGTGCCTACACATCCAAGATCATGGTGCAGAGAGGGACGGGGGGTGGAAGGGAGGAGATAGGGACAGACTGACACTGAGACTGAGAGACAGAGACAGAGAAAAAGACAAGAGACTGACATCAACAATGAGCGACAGAGACAGAGAAATAGACAAGAGACTGACACCAACACTGAGACTGAGAGACAGAGACAGAGAAAAAGACAAGAGACTGACACCAACACTGAGACTGAGAGACAGAGACAGAGAAATAGACAAGAGACTGACACCAACACTGAGACTTAGTGACAGAGACAGAGAAATAGACAAGAGACTGACACCAACACTGAGAGACAGAGAAATAAACAAGAGACTGACACCAACACTGAGAGACAGAGAAATAGACAAGAGACTGACACCAACACTGAGCGACAGAGACAGAGAAATAGACAAGAGACTGACACCAACACTGAGACTGAGAGACATAGACAGAGAAATAGACAAGAGACTGACACCAACACTGACACTGACAGACGGAGAAATAGACAAGAGGCTGACACTAACACTGAGTAACAGAGACAGAGAAAAAGACAAGAGACTGACACCAACACTGAGACAGAGACAGAGAAATAGACAAGAGACTGACACCAACACTGAGACTGACAGACGGAGAAATAGACAAGAGACTGACACTATCAATCAATCAATCAATCAAATTTATTTTATATAGCCCTTCGTACATCAGCTGATATCTCAAAGTGCTGTACAGAAACCCAGCCTAAAACCCCAAACAGCAAGCAATGCAGGTGAAGAAGCACGGTGGCTAGGAAAAACTCCCTAGAAAGGCCAAAACCTAGGAAGAAACCTAGAGAGGAACCAGGCTATGTGGGGTGGCCAGTCCTCTTCTGGCTGTGCCGGGTGGAGATTATAACAAAACATGGTCAAGATGTTCAAATGTTCATAAATGACCAGCATGGTCGAATAATAATAAGGCAGAATAGTTGAAACTGGAGCAGCAGCACAGTCAGGTGGACTGGGGACAGCAAGGAGTCATCATGTCAGGTATTCCTGGGGCATGGTCCTAGGGCTCAGGTCCTCCGAGAGAGAGAAAGAAAGAGAGAATTAGAGAGAGCATATGTGGGATGGCCAGTCCTCTTCTGGCTGTGCCGGGTGGAGATTATAACAGAACATGGCCAAGATGTTCAAATGTTCATAAATGATCAGCATGGTCGAATAATAATAAGGCAGAACAGTTGAAACTGGAGCAGCAGCACAGCCAGGTGGACTGGGAACAGCAAGGAGTCATCATGTCAGGTAGTCCTGGGGCATGGTCCTAGGGCTCAGGTCCTCCGAGAGAGAGAAAGAGAGAAGGAGAGAATTAGAGAACGCACACTTAGATTCACACAGGACACTAACACTGAGTAACAGAGACAGAGAAAAAGACAAGAGACTGACACCAATACTGAGACTGAGAGACAGAGACAGAGAAAAAGACAAGAGACTGACACCAACACTGAGACTGAGATACAGAGAAATAGACAAGAGACTGACAGCAACACTGAGACTGACAGACGGAGAGATAGACAAGAGACTGACACAAACACTGAGACTGAGTGACAGAGACAGAGAAATAGACAAGAGACTGACACCAACACTGAGAGACAAAGAAATAGACAAGATACTGACACCAACACTGAGAGACAGAGAAATAGACAAGAGACTGACACCAACACTGAGACTGAGAGACAGAGAAATAGACAAGAAACTGACACCAACACTGAGAGACAGAGAAATACACAAGAGACTGACACCAACACTGAGACTGAGAGACAGAGAAATAGACAAGAGACTGACACCAACACTGAGACTGAGAGACAGAGAAATAGACAAGAAACTGACACCAACACTGATAGACAGAGAAATAGACAAGAGACTGACACCAACACTGAGACTGAGAGACAGAGACAGAGAAATAGAGAAGAGACTGACATCAACACTGAGACTGAGAGACAGAGAAATAGACAAGAGACTGACACCAACACTGTGAGACAGAGAAATAGACAAGAGACTGACACCAACACTGAGACTGACAGATGGAGAAATAGACAAGAGACTGACACCAACACTGAGACTGAGTGACAGAGACAGAGAAATAGACAAGAGACTGACACCAACACTGAAAGACAGAGAAATAGACAAGAGACTGACACCAACACTGAGACTGAGAAATAGACAAGAGACTGACACCAACACTGAGACTGAGAGACAGAGACTGGGAAAAAGACAAGATACTGACACAAACACTGAGACTGACAGACAGAGAAATAGACAAGAGACTGACACCAACACTGAGACTGAGAGACAGAGAAAAATACAAGAGACTGACACCAACACTGAGACTGGCAGATGGAGAAATAGACAAGAGACTGACACCAACACTGAGACTGAGTGACAGAGAAATAGACAAGAGACTGACACCAACACTGAGAGACAGAGAAATAGACAAGAGACTGACACCAACACTGAGACTGAGAGACAGAGACAGAGAAAAAGACAAGAGACTGACACCAACACTGAGAGACAGAGAAATAGACAAGAGACTGAAACTAACACTGAGACTGACAGAAGAAGAAATAGACAAGAGACTGACACTAACACTGAGACTGAGTGACAGAGACAGAGAAAAAGACAAGAGACTGACACGAACACTGAGACTGAGAGACAGAGACAGAGAAATAGACAAGAGACTGACACTAACACTGAGACTGACAGACGGAGAAATAGACAAGAGACTGACACTAACACTGCGACTGAGTGACAGAGACAGAGAAAAATACAAGAGACTGACACCAACACTGAGACTGAGAGACAGAGACAGAGAAAAAGACAAGAGACTGACACCAACACTGAGAGACAGAGACAGAGAAATAGACAAGAGACTGACACCAACACTGAGACTGAGAAATAGACTAGAGACTGACACCAACACTGAGAGTGACAGAGACAGAGAAATAGACAAGAGACTGACACCAACACTGAGAGACTGAGAAATAGACAAGAGACTGACACCAACACTGAGACTGACAGATGGAGAAATAGACAAGAGACTGACACCAACACTGAGACTGAGTGACAGAGACAGAGAAATAGACAAGAGACTGACACCAACACTGAGAGACAGAGAAATAGACAAGAGACTGACACCAACACTGAGACTGAGAAATAGACAAGAGACTGACACCAACACTGAGACTGAGAGACAGAGACTGGGAAAAAGACAAGATACTGACACCAACACTGAGACTGAGTGACAGCGAAATAGACAAGAGACTGACACCAACACTGAGACTGACAGATGGAGAAATAGACAAGAGACTGACACAAACACTGAGACTGACAGACAGAGAAATAGACAAGAGACTGACACCAACACTGAGACTGAGAGACAGAGAAAAATACAAGAGACTGACACCAACACTGAGACTGGCAGATGGAGAAATAGACAAGAGACTGACACCAACACTGAGACTGAGTGACAGAGAAATAGACAAGAGACTGACACTAACACTGAGAGACAGAGAAATAGACAAGAGACTGACACCAACACTGAGACTGAGAGACAGAGACAGAGAAAAAGACAAGAGACTGACACCAACACTGAGAGACAGAGACAGAGAAATAGACAAGAGACTGACACCAACACTGAGACTGAGAGACAGAGACAGAGAAATAGACAAGAGACTGACACCAACACTGAGACAGAGAAATAGACAAGAGACTGACACCAACACTGAGAGTGACAGAGACAGAGAAATAGACAAGAGACTGACACCAACACTGAGAGACAGAGAAATAGACAAGAGACTGACACCAACACTGAGACTGAGAAATAGACAAGAGACTGACACTAACACTGAGAGACAGAGAAATAGACAAGAGACTGACACCAACACTGAGACTGAGAGACAGAGACAGAGAAAAAGACAAGAGACTGACACCAACACTGAGAGACAGAGAAATAGACAAGAGACTGAAACTGAGACTGACAGAAGAAGAAATAGACAAGAGACTGACACTAACACTGAGACTGAGTGACAGAGACAGAGAAAAAGACAAGAGACTGACACCAACACTGAGACTGAGAGACAGAGACAGAGAAAACGACAAGAGACTGACACCAACACTGAGACTGAGAGACAGAGACAGAGAAATAGACAAGAGACTGACACTAACACTGAGACTGACAGACGGAGAAATAGACAAGAGACTGACACTACCACTGCAACTGAGTGACAGAGACAGAGAAAAATACAAGAGACTGACACCAACACCGAGACTGAGAGACAGAGACAGAGAAAAAGACAAGAGACTGACACCAACACTGAGAGACAGAGACAGAGAAATAGACAAGAGACTGACACCAACACTGAGACTGAGAGACAGAGACAGAGAAATAGACAAGAGACTGACACCAACACTGAGACAGAGAAATAGACAAGAGACTGACACCAACACTGAGAGTGACAGAGACAGAGAAATAGACAAGAGACTGACACCAACACTGAGAGACAGAGAAATAGACAAGAGACTGACACCAACACGGAGAGACAGAGAAATAGACAACAGACTGACACCAACACTGAGAGACAGAGAAATAGACAAGAGACTGACACCAACACTGAGAGAGAGAAATAGACAAGAGACTGACACCAACACTGAGACAGAGACAGATAAATAGACAAGAAACTGACACCAACACTGAGAGACAGAGAAATAGACAAGAGACTGACAACAACACTGAGACTGACAGATGGAGAAATAGACAAGAGACTGACACCAACACTGAGACTGAGTGACAGAGACAGAGAAATAGACAAGAGACTGACACCAGCACTGAGAGACAGAGAAATAGACAAGAGACTGACACCAACACTGAGACTGAGAAATAAACAAGAGACTGACACCAACACTGAGACTGAGAGACAGAGACTGGGAAAAAGACAAGATACTGACACCAACACTGAGACTGAGTGACAGCGAAATAGACAAGAGACTGACACCAACACTGAGACTGACAGATGGAGAAATAGACAAGAGACTGACACAAACACTGAGACTGACAGACAGAGAAATAGACAAGAGACTGACACCAACACTGAGACTGAGAGACAGAGAAAAATACAAGAGACTGACACCAACACTGAGACTGGCAGATGGAGAAATAGACAAGAGACTGACACCAACACTGAGACTGAGTGACAGAGAAATAGACAAGAGACTGACACCAACACTGAGAGACAGAGAAATAGACAAGAGACTGACACCAACACTGAGACTGAGAGACAGAGACAGAGAAAAAGACAAGAGACTGACACCAACACTGAGAGACAGAGAAATAGACAAGAGACTGAAACTAACACTGAGACTGACAGAAGAAGAAATAGACAAGAGACTGACACTAACACTGAGACTGAGTGACAGAGACAGAGAAAAAGACAAGAGACTGACACGAACACTGAGACTGAGAGACAGAGACAGAGAAATAGACAAGAGACTGACACTAACACTGAGACTGACAGACGGAGAAATAGACAAGAGACTGACACTAACACTGCGACTGAGTGACAGAGACAGAGAAAAATACAAGAGACTGACACCAACACTGAGACTGAGAGACAGAGACAGAGAAAAAGACAAGAGACTGACACCAACACTGAGAGACAGAGACAGAGAAATAGACAAGAGACTGACACCAACACTGAGACTGAGAAATAGACAAGAGACTGACACCAACACTGAGAGTGACAGAGACAGAGAAATAGACAAGAGACTGACACCAACACTGAGAGACTGAGAAATAGACAAGAGACTGACACCAACACTGAGACTGACAGATGGAGAAATAGACAAGAGACTGACACCAACACTGAGACTGAGTGACAGAGACAGAGAAATAGACAAGAGACTGACACCAACACTGAGAGACAGAGAAATAGACAAGAGACTGACACCAACACTGAGAGACAGAGAAATAGACAAGAGACTGACACAAACACTGAGACTGACAGACAGAGAAATAGACAAGAGACTGACACCAACACTGAGACTGAGAGACAGAGAAAAATACAAGAGACTGACACCAACACTGAGACTGGCAGATGGAGAAATAGACAAGAGACTGACACCAACACTGAGACTGAGTGACAGAGAAATAGACAAGAGACTGACACCAACACTGAGAGACAGAGAAATAGACAAGAGACTGACACCAACACTGAGACAGAGACAGAGACAGAGAAAAATACAAGAGACTGACACCAACACTGAGAGACAGAGAAATAGACAAGAGACTGAAACTAACACTGAGACTGACAGAAGAAGAAATAGACAAGAGACTGACACTAACACTGAGACTGAGTGACAGAGACAGAGAAAAAGACAAGAGACTGACACCAACACTGAGACTGAGAGACAGAGACAGAGAAAAAGACAAGAGACTGACACCAACACTGAGACTGAGAGACAGAGACAGAGAAATAGACAAGAGACTGACACTAACACTGAGACTGACAGACGGAGAAATAGACAAGAGACTGACACTAACACTGCGACTGAGTGACAGAGACAGAGAAAAATACAAGAGACTGACACCAACACTGAGACTGAGAGACAGAGACAGAGAAAAAGACAAGAGACTGACACCAACACTGAGAGACAGAGACAGAGAAATAGACAAGAGACTGACACCAACACTGAGACTGAGAGACAGAGACAGAGAAATAGACAAGAGACTGACACCAACACTGAGAGAGAGAAATAGACAAGAGACTGACACCAACACTGAGAGTGACAGAGACAGAGAAATAGACAAGAGACTGGCACCAACACTGAGAGACAGAGAAATAGACAAGAGACTGACACCAACACTGAGACTGACAGATGGAGAAATAGACAAGAGACTGACACCAACACTGAGACTGAGTGACAGAGACAGAGAAATAGACAAGAGACTGACACCAACACTGAGAGACAGAGAAATAGACAAGAGACTGACACCAACACTGAGACTGAGAAATAGACAAGAGACTGACACCAACACTGAGACTGAGAGACAGAGACTGGGATAAAGACAAGATACTGACACCAACACTGAGACTGAGTGACAGCGAAATAGACAAGAGACTGACACCAACACTGAGACTGACAGACAGAGAAATAGACAAGAGACTGACACCAACACTGAGAATGAGAGACAGAGAAAAATACAAGAGACTGACACCAACACTGAGACTGGCAGATGGAGAAATAGACAAGAGACTGACACCAACACTGAGACTGAGTGACAGAGAAATAGACAAGAGACTGACACTAACACTGAGAGACAGAGAAATAGACAAGAGACTGACACCAACACTGAGACTGAGAGACAGAGACAGAGAAAAAGACAAGAGACTGACACCAACACTGAGAGACAGAGACAGAGAAATAGACAAGAGACTGACACCAACACTGAGACTGAGAGACAGAGACAGAGAAATAGACAAGAGACTGACACCAACACTGAGACAGAGAAATAGACAAGAGACTGACACCAACACTGAGAGTGACAGAGACAGAGAAATAGACAAGAGACTGACACCAACACTGAGAGACAGAGAAATAGACAAGAGACTGACACCAACACTGAGACTGACAGATGGAGAAATAGACAAGAGACTGACACCAACACTGAGACTGAGTGACAGAGACAGAGAAATAGACAAGAGACTGACACCAACACTGAGAGACAGAGAAATAGACAAGAGACTGACACCAACACTGAGACTGAGAAATAGACAAGAGACTGACACCAACACTGAGACTGAGAGACAGAGACTGGGAAAAAGACAAGATACTGACACCAACACTGAGACTGAGTGACAGCGAAATAGACAAGAGACTGACACCAACACTGAGACTGACAGATGGAGAAATAGACAAGAGACTGACACAAACACTGAGACTGACAGACAGAGAAATAGACAAGAGACTGACACCAACACTGAGACTGAGAGACAGAGAAAAATACAAGAGACTGACACCAACACTGAGACTGGCAGATGGAGAAATAGACAAGAGACTGACACCAACACTGAGACTGAGTGACAGAGAAATAGACAAGAGACTGACACTAACACTGAGAGACAGAGAAATAGACAAGAGACTGACACCAACACTGAGACTGAGAGACAGAGACAGAGAAAAAGACAAGAGACTGACACCAACACTGAGAGACAGAGACAGAGAAATAGACAAGAGACTGACACCAACACTGAGACTGAGAGACAGAGACAGAGAAATAGACAAGAGACTGACACCAACACTGAGACAGAGAAATAGACAAGAGACTGACACCAACACTGAGTGACAGAGACAGAGAAATAGACAAGAGACTGACACCAACACTGAGAGACAGAGAAATAGACAAGAGACTGACACCAACACTGAGACTGAGAGACAGAGACTGGGAAAAAGACAAGATACTGACACCAACACTGAGACTGAGTGACAGCGAAATAGACAAGAGACTGACACCAACACTGAGACTGACAGATGGAGAAATAGACAAGAGACTGATACAAACACTGAGACTGACAGACAGAGAAATAGACAAGAGACTGACACCAACACTGAGACTGAGAGACAGAGAAAAATACAAGAGACTGACACCAACACTGAGACTGGCAGATGGAGAAATAGACAAGAGACTGACACCAACACTGAGACTGAGTGACAGAGAAATAGACAAGAGACTGACACCAACACTGAGAGACAGAGAAATAGACAAGAGACTGACACCAACACTGAGACTGAGAGACAGAGACAGAGAAAAAGACAAGTGACTGACACCAACACTGAGAGACAGAGAAATAGACAAGAGACTGAAACTGAGACTGACAGAAGAAGAAATAGACAAGAGACTGACACTAACACTGAGACTGAGTGACAGAGACAGAGAAAAAGACAAGAGACTGACACCAACACTGAGACTGAGAGACAGAGACAGAGAAAAAGACAAGAGACTGACACCAACACTGAGACTGAGAGACAGAGACAGAGAAATAGACAAGAGACTGACACTAACACTGAGACTGACAGACGGAGAAATAGACAAGAGACTGACACTACCACTGCGACTGAGTGACAGAGACAGAGAAAAATACAAGAGACTGACACCAACACCGATACTGAGAGACAGAGACAGAGAAAAAGACAAGAGACTGACACCAACACTGAGAGACAGAGACAGAGAAATAGACAAGAGACTGACACCAACACTGAGACAGAGAAATAGACAAGAGACTGACACCAACACTGAGAGTGACAGAGACAGAGAAATAGACAAGAGACTGACACCAACACTGAGAGACAGAGAAATAGACAAGAGACTGACACCAACACTGAGAGACAGAGAAATAGACAACAGACTGACACCAACACTGAGAGACAGAGAAATAGACAAGAGACTGACACCAACACTGAGAGAGAGAAATAGACAAGAGACTGACACCAACACTGAGACATAGACAGATAAATAGACAAGAAACTGACACCAACACTGAGAGACAGAGAAATAGACAAGAGACTGACAACAACACTGAGACTGAGTGACAGAGACAGAGAAATAGACAAGAGACTGACACCAGCACTGAGAGACAGAGAAATAGACAAGAGACTGACACCAACACTGAGACTGAGAAATAAACAAGAGACTGACACCAACACTGAGACTGAGAGACAGAGACTGGGAAAAAGACAAGATACTGACACCAACACTGAGACTGAGTGACAGCGAAATAGACAAGAGACTGACACCAACACTGAGACTGACAGATGGAGAAATAGACAAGAGACTGACACAAACACTGAGACTGACAGACAGAGAAATAGACAAGAGACTGACACCAACACTGAGACTGAGAGACAGAGAAAAATACAAGAGACTGACACCAACACTGAGACTGGCAGATGGAGAAATAGACAAGAGACTGACACCAACACTGAGACTGAGTGACAGAGAAATAGACAAGAGACTGACACCAACACTGAGAGACAGAGAAATAGACAAGAGACTGACACCAACACTGAGACAGAGACAGAGACAGAGAAAAAGACAAGAGACTGACACCAACACTGAGAGACAGAGAAATAGACAAGAGACTGAAACTAACACTGAGACTGACAGAAGAAGAAATAGACAAGAGACTGACACTAACACTGAGACTGAGTGACAGAGACAGAGAAAAAGACAAGAGACTGACACCAACACTGAGACTGAGAGACAGAGACAGAGAAAAAGACAAGAGACTGACACCAACACTGAGACTGAGAGACAGAGACAGAGAAATAGACAAGAGACTGACACTAACACTGAGACTGACAGACGGAGAAATAGACAAGAGACTGACACTAACACTGCGACTGAGTGACAGAGACAGAGAAAAATACAAGAGACTGACACCAACACTGAGACTGAGAGACAGAGACAGAGAAAAAGACAAGAGACTGACACCAACACTGAGAGACAGAGACAGAGAAATAGACAAGAGACTGACACCAACACTGAGACTGAGAGACAGAGACAGAGAAATAGACAAGAGACTGACACCAACACTGAGACAGAGAAATAGACAAGAGACTGACACCAACACTGAGAGTGACAGAGACAGAGAAATAGACAAGAGACTGACACCAACACTGAGAGACAGAGAAATAGACAAGAGACTGACACCAACACTGAGACTGACAGATGGAGAAATAGACAAGAGACTGACACCAACACTGAGACTGAGTGACAGAGACAGAGAAATAGACAAGAGACTGACACCAACACTGAGAGACAGAGAAATAGACAAGAGACTGACACCAACACTGAGACTGAGAAATAGACAAGAGACTGACACCAACACTGAGACTGAGAGACAGAGACTGGGAAAAAGACAAGATACTGACACCAACACTGAGACTGAGTGACAGCGAAATAGACAAGAGACTGACACCAACACTGAGACTGACAGATGGAGAAATAGACAGGAGACTGACACAAACACTGAGACTGACAGACAGAGAAATAGACAAGAGACTGACACCAACACTGAGACTGAGAGACAGAGAAAAATACAAGAGACTGACACCAACACTGAGACTGGCAGATGGAGAAATAGACAAGAGACTGACACCAACACTGAGACTGAGTGACAGAGAAATAGACAAGAGACTGACACTAACACTGAGAGACAGAGAAATAGACAAGAGACTGACACCAACACTGAGACTGAGAGACAGAGACAGAGAAAAAGACAAGAGACTGACACCAACACTGAGAGACAGAGAAATAGACAAGAGACTGAAACTAACACTGAGACTGACAGAAGAAGAAATAGACAAGAGACTGACACTAACACTGAGACTGAGTGACAGAGACAGAGAAAAAGACAAGAGACTGACACCAACACTGAGACTGAGAGACAGAGACAGAGAAAAAGACAAGAGACTGACACCAACACTGAGACTGAGAGACAGAGACAGAGAAATAGACAAGAGACTGACACTAACACTGAGACTGACAGACGGAGAAATAGACAAGAGACTGACACTAACACTGCGACTGAGTGACAGAGACAGAGAAAAATACAAGAGACTGACACCAACACCGAGACTGAGAGACAGAGACAGAGAAAAAGACAAGAGACTGACACCAACACTGAGAGACAGAGACAGAGAAATAGACAAGAGACTGACACCAACACTGAGACTGAGAGACAGAGACAGAGAAATAGACAAGAGACTGACACCAACACTGAGACAGAGAAATAGACAAGAGACTGACACCAACACTGAGAGTGACAGAGACAGAGAAATAGACAAGAGACTGACACCAACACTGAGAGACAGAGAAATAGACAAGAGACTGACACCAACACTGAGAGACAGAGAAATAGACAACAGACTGACACCAACACTGAGAGACAGAGAAATAGACAAGAGACTGACACCAACACTGAGAGAGAGAAATAGACAAGAGACTGACACCAACACTGAGACTGAGAGACAGATAAATAGACAATAAACTGACACCAACACTGAGAGACAGAGAAATAGACAAGAGACTGACAACAACACTGAGACTGAGAGACAGAGACAGAGAAATAGACAAGAGACTGACACCAACACTGAGACTGAGAGACAGAGACAAAGAAATAGACAAGAGACTGACACCAACACTGAGAGACAGAGAAATAGACAAGAGACTGACACCAACACTGAGAGACAGAGAAATAGACAAGAGACTGACACCAACACTGAGACTGAGTGACAGAGACAGAGAAATAGACAAGAGACTGACACCAACACTGAGAGACAGAGAAATAGACAAGAGACTGACACCAACACTGAGAGACAGAGAAATAGACAAGAGACTGACACCAACACTGAGACTGAGAGACAGAGAAAAAGACAAGAGACTGACACCAACACTGAGACTGAGAGACAGAGAAAAAGACAAGAGACTGACACCAACACTGAGACTGAGAGACAGACAGTATTTGTTGGTCAATACTAATAATACATGTTTACTCCCCCCCCAGCCTGCAGACCAGGAGGGGGGTCTAGCTAAGCAGGTGGGGAACAAGACAGAGTGTGGCCTGCTGGGCTTCGTTCTGGACCTACAGCAAGACTACAGCGCTGTCCGAGACCGGGTCCCTGAGGAACAGCTGTTCAAGGTTAGTTTAAATACACCTAACATTATTATCATCTAACAACTGCATTCCGATTATTTTACCAGGTATTCATACTGAGACAAAAGGTCTCTTTTACAGGTGAGCTCTGATTTACAGAAAATACACACATCAATATAAATCCAAAACGGAAGCAGAAAGAAAACAGGGTCATGAAAAACAAACACATTCATCAGTATGCAGGACCTATTTCAATTCTATACAACTCTACAAGGTCAGTTATTACATCAGTTATTATGTTATTATATTACAAGGTAACAACTACAACAAGGTCAGTTATTACATCACTTATTAGGTTATTATATTACAAGGTAACAACTACAACAAGGTCAGTTATTACATCAATTATTAGGTTATTATATTACAAGGTAACAACTACAACAGGGTCAGTTATTACATCAGTTATTAGGTTATTATATTACAAGGTAACAACTACAACAGGGTCAGTTATTACATCAGTTATTAGGTTATTATATTACAAGGTAACAACTACAACAAGGTCAGTTATTACATCAGTTATTAGGTTATTATATTACAAGGTAACAACTACAACAGGGTCAGTTATTACATCAGTTATTAGGTTATTATATTACAAGGTAACAACTACAACAAGGTCAGTTATTACATCAGTTATTAGGTTATTTATTATTACATTTAAAAACTATACAAGGTTAGTTATTACATATTATTATATTATAAGATAACAACTATACTATGACATTACATATTATTATATTATAAGGTATGACATTACATATTATTATATTATAAGGTATGACATTACATATTATTTTATTATAAGGTATGACATGACATATTATTATATTATAAGGTATGACATTACATATTATTATATTATAAGGTATGACATTACATATTATTATATTATAAGGTATGACATTACATATTATTTTATTATAAGGTATGACATTACATATTATTATATTATAAGGTATGACATTACATATTATTATATTATAAGGTATGACATTACATATTATTTTATTATAAGGTATGACATGACATATTATTATATTATAAGGTATGATATTACATATTATTTTATTATAAGGTATGACATTACATATTATTTTATTATAAGGTATGACATGACATATTATTATAATATAAGGTATGACATTACATATTATTATAATATAAGGTATGACATTACATATTATTATAATATAAGGTATGACATTACATATTATTATAATATAAGGTATGACATTACATATTATTATAATATAAGGTATGACATTACATATTATTATAATATAAGGTATGACATTACATATTATTATAATATAAGGTATGATATTACATATTATTTTATTATAAGGTATGATATTACATAGTATAAGGTATGACATTACATATTATTTTATTATAAGGTATGACATTACATATTATTGTAATATAAGGTATGACATTACATATTATTTTATTATAAGGTATGATATTACATAGTATAAGGTATGATATTACATCCTCTTACTGTACGGCGCCTTCGGAAAGTATTCAGACCTCTGAATTTTTCCACAATTTGTTACATTACAGCCTTATTCTACAATGGATTGAATAAAAATAATTCCTCATCAGTCTACACACAAAACACCCCATAATGACATCACAACACCCCACAATGACATCACAATACCCCATAATGACATCACAATACCCCATAATGACATCACAATACCCCATAATGACATCACAATACCCCATAATGACATCACAACACCCCATAATGACATCACAATACTCCATAATGACATCGCAATACCCCATAATAACATCACAACACCCCATAATGACATCACATCACCTTATAATGGCATCACAATACTCCATAATGCCATCACAATACCCCAAAATGACATCACAATACCCCATAATGACATCACAATACTCCATAATGACATCACAATACCCCACAATGACATCACAATACCCCATAATGACATCACAATACTCCATAATGACATCACAACACCCCATAATGACATCACAATACTCCATAATGACATCACAATACCCCATAAAAACATCACAACACCCCATAATGACACCACAATACTCCATAATGACATCACAATACTCCATAATGACATCACAATACCCCATAGTGACATCACAATACCCCATAATGACACCACAATACTCCATAATGACATCACAATACTCCATAATGACATCACAATACTCCATAATGACATCACAATACTCCATAATAACATCTCAACACCCCATAATGACATTACAATACTCCATAATGACATCACAATACTCCATAATGACATCACAATACTCCATAATGACATCACAATACCCCATAATGACATCACAATACCCCATAATGACATCACAATACCCCATAATGACATCACAACACCCCATAATGACATCACAATACTCCATAATGACATCGCAATACCCCATAATAACATCACAACACCCCATAATGACATTACAATACTCCATAATGACATCACAATACCCCATAATGACATCACAATACTCCATAATGACATCACAATACCCCATAATGACAAAGCGAAAACAAATGTGTTAAAAATATAAAACAGAAAGTACGTTATTTACATAAGTATTCAGACCCTTTGCTATGAGACTCTAAATTGAGGTCAGGTGCATCCTGTTTCTATTGATCATCCTTGAGATGTTTCTACAACTTGATTGGAGTCCACATGTGGTAAAATCAAGTGATTGGACATGATTTGGAAAGGCACACACCTGTCTATATAAGGTCCCGCAGTTGACAGTGCATGTCAGAGCAAAAACCAAGCCATGAGGTCGAAGGAATTGTCCGTACAGCTCCGAGACAGGATTGTGTCGAGGCACAGATCTGGGGAAGGGTACCAAAACATTTCTGCAGCATTGAAGGTCCCAGGTATTTATGGTAGAGTGGCCAGACAGAAGCCACTCCTCAGTATAAGGCACATGACAGCCCGCTTGGAGTTTGTCAAAAGGCACCTTATGACTCTTAGACCATGAGAAACAAGATTCTCTGGTCTGATTAAACCAAGATTTAACTTTTCGGCTTGAATGCCAAGCGTTACCTCTGGAGGAAACCTGCCACCGTCCCTATGGTGAAGCATGGTGGTGGCAGCATCATAATGTGGGGTTGTTTTTCAGCAGCAGGGACTGGGAGACTAGTCAGGATCGAGGTAAAGATGAACGGAGCAAAGTACAGAGATCCTTGATGAAAACCTGCTCCAGAGCGCTCAGGACCTCAGACTGGGGCGAAGGTTCATCTTCCAACAGGACAACGACCCTAAGCACACAGCAAAATAACGCAGGAGTGGCTTCGGAACAAGTCTGAATGTAATTGACTGGCCCTGGCAGAGCCCGGACTTGAACCTGATCAAACATTTTTGGAAAGACCTGAAAATAGCTGTGCAGCAAAGTTCAAATCAAATCACATCAAAGTTTATTTGTCCCATCCGCCAAATACAACAAGAGTAGACCTTACCGTAAAATGCTTACGTACAGGCCCTTAACCAACAATGCAGTTAAAGAAAGAGTTAAGAAAATATTTACCAAATAAACTAAAGTAAAAAATTATAAAAAGCAACATAACAATAACGAGGCTATGTACAGAGGGTTCTGGTACCGGGTCAATGTGCAGGGGTACAGGTTAGTCAAGGTAATTTGTACATTTAGGTTGTGTGACTATGCATAACAATGAACAGCGAGTAGCAGCAGTGTAAAATCAAATGGGGGGTGTCAATGTAAATGGTCTGGTGGCCATTTGATTAATTGTTCAGCAGTCTTATGGCTTGGGGCTATTTGTATTAGTATTTTTTATGGATCCCCATTAGCAGCAGCTAAGATGATTTGGATGGACTCTGTCATTCCTGTAGAGAATCTTCTGTTTCCAGAAGGTGTCAAAATCAGTTCTTTAAAATCAATTTTCAAATGTTCTGAGCTAGCCCTCCTGACAGTCTGAAGCAGCCTTGTGCTGTCCTGTACTCGTGCTCCTGTGGTAGAACAGTCTGAAGCAGCCTTGTTATGTCCTGTACTCGTGCTCCTGTGGTAGAACAGTCAGAAGCAGCCTTGTGCTGTCCTGTACTCGTGCTCCTGGGTAGCACAGGGTTTTTGCCTTGGGGACCGAGATGTTTCTCACCACAGAGCTGCCTATGATGCTGGTGATGTTGAACGGGCCGGTCTCTCAGGCAGCCTCAGGGTCTGATGAGGCAGGGAGCTCCGAGGATCTGAACCCGAGGTAGAAGCCACCGGAAAGGGAGACAGAGCCGAGGATGAAGACGCAGGTACCTCCGGATCAGATCTTGATTGGTAAACCACCACGGACGAAGACGCAGGTACCTCCGGATCAGATCTTGATTGGTAAACCACCACGGACGAAGACGCAGGTACCTCCGGATCAGATCTTGATTGGTAAACCACCACGGACGAAGACGCAGGTACCTCCGGATCAGATCTTGATTGGTAAACCACCACGGACGAAGACGCAGGTACCTCCGGATCAGATCTTGATTGGTAAACCACCACGGACGAAGACGCAGGTACCTCCGGATCAGATCTTGATTGGTAAACCACCACGGACGAAGACGCAGGTACCTCCGGATCAGATCTTGATTGGTAAACCACCACGGACGAAGACGCAGGTACCTCCGGTTCAGATCGTGAATGGGAATCCACCAATGAAGAATGCGCCGGAACCTCTGGATCCAGGGTGGCAAAGCTGTTTCTGGTCTGTGTCAGTTCAGGGCTCAACATCTCCATGGAGACCCCGTTGCCAGGGGACGCCTTCTTTGACTTCTACGGCGAGTGACGTACCTCCATGGCTGGTTGATTGGGTCGAGATCAGCTCCATTCTCCAGGAAAGGGGGAGACCCCTTCGGGGATGGAACCCAGCCTAGCACTGGCAAGTTGGCTGTGGAGAGTTGACATGGAGGTAAAACTTCCACCAGACCAGAGTGCCGTCCGGCTACTGGGGTGGAAGAAAAATAAAAAGTAGGTGGGTGTGGATTCCCACCAGTTTATGCAGGTTTGCTACTTGCTTGCTAAGTGTAACTACTTTGCTCCTGTAGTCCTCCGCAAGCTAGCAGTTGCTACATTGAAAGTCAACGCGGTCCACATTGTCCCGGAACAAAGCAAAGTAAACTCAACTCCTGCAAATCAAATCAAATGTATTTATATAGCCCTTCATACATCAGCTGATATCTCAAAGTGCTGTACAGAAACTCAGCCTAAAACCCCAAACAGCAAGCAATGCAGGTGTAGAAGCAGGGAGGCTAGGAAAAACTCCCTAGAAAGGCCAAAACCTAGGAAGAAACCTAGAGAGGAACCAGGCTATGTGGGGTGGCCAGTCCTCTTCTGGTTGTGCCGGGTGGAGATTATAACAGAACATGGCCAAGATGTTCAAATGTGCAACGTTCAATAGCGGCCTCCATTTGAGACCGCCGAGCCAGCTAGGCTAGCTCTCCTCCTATATGGAATCTGTCAGGATCCCAGGACAGGTAGCGATGCTCATAGCAATTTAGTCCTACAGAGCCGCAGGATTCAAAACAAAATACAATTATATAAAAACACTGTCAGCTTTAAAACCTGGGTCTTTAGTTCAGGTTTGACCCCTCTTCACTCTTCTTTACACCACTGCTAGAAGCTGTTAAGGAGCCTTTTGGTCCTAGACTTGGCGCTCCGGTACCGCTTGCCGTGCGGTTGCAAAAGCTTGAGAGGATCTGCAGAGAAGAATGGGAGAAACTCCCCAAATACAGGTGTGCCAAGCTTGTAGCATCATACCCAAGAAGACTCAAGGCTGTAATCGCTGCCAGAGGTTCTTCAACTAAGTACTGAGTAAAGGGTCTGATTACTTACGAATAGTGATATTTAAGTTTTTATTTTTAATACATTTACTCAACTTTTTAAAAAAAATGTTTGTGCTTTGTCGTCATCGGGTATTGTGTGTACATTGATGAGGGTAAAAAACGCTTTAATCAATTTTAGAAAAAGGCTGTAACGTAACAAAATGTGTAAAAAGTCAAGTGGTTTGAATACTTTTCGAAGCACTGTAAATATACATTATACTGCATAGATGGAGTGTTACAGTAGTCTAGATGGAGTGTTACAGTAGTCTAGATGGAGTGTTACAGTAGTCTAGATGGAGTGTTACAGGTGTCTAGATGGAGTGTTACATTAGTCTAGATGGAGTGTTACAGGTGTCTAGATGGAGTGTTACAGTAGTCTAGATGGAGTGTTACAGTAGTCTAGATGGAGTGTTACAGTAGTCTAGATGGAGTGTTACAGTAGTCTAGATGGAGTGTTACAGTAGTCTAGATGGAGTGTTACAGTAGTCTAGATGGAGTGTTACAGTAGTCTAGATGGAGTGTTACAGTAGTCCAGATGGAGTGTTACAGGTGTCTAGATGGAGTGTTACAGTAGTCTAGATGGAGTGTTACAGTAGTCTAGATGGAGTGTTACAGTAGTCTAGATGGAGTGTTACAGGTGTCTAGATGGAGTGTTACAGTAGTCTAGATGGAGTGTTACAGTAGTCTAGATGGAGTGTTACAGGTGTCTAGATGGAGTGTTACAGTAGTCTAGATGGAGTGTTACAGTAGTCTAGATGGAGTGTTACAGTAGTCTAGATGGAGTGTTACATTAGTCTAGATGGAGTGTTACAGGTGTCTAGATGGAGTGTTACAGTAGTGTCTAGATGGAGTGTTACAGTAGTCTAGATGGAGTGTTACAGTAGTCTAGATGGAGTGTTACAGTAGTCTAGATGGAGTGTTACAGTAGTCTAGATGGAGTGTTACAGTAGTCTAGATGGAGTGTTACAGTAGTCTAGATGGAGTGTTACAGTAGTCTAGATGGAGTGTTACAGTAGTCTAGATGGAGTGTTACAGTAGTCTAGATGGAGTGTTACATTAGTCTAGATGGAGTGTTACAGGTGTCTAGATGGAGTGTTACAGTAGTGTCTAGATGGAGTGTTACATTAGTCTAGATGGAGTGTTACAGTAGTCTAGATGGAGTGTTACAGTAGTCTAGATGGAGTGTTACAGTAGTCTAGATGGAGTGTTACAGTAGTCTAGATGGAGTGTTACAGTAGTCTAGATGGAGTGTTACAGTAGTCTAGATGGAGTGTTACAGTAGTCCAGATGGAGTGTTACAGTAGTCTAGATGGAGTGTTACATTAGTCTAGATGGAGTGTTACAGTAGTCTAGATGGAGTGTTACAGG
The DNA here is from genome assembly GCF_057628025.1 of Oncorhynchus mykiss. NCBI lineage: Eukaryota > Metazoa > Chordata > Actinopteri > Salmoniformes > Salmonidae > Oncorhynchus > Oncorhynchus mykiss. The sequence goes on from NC_143037.1 coordinate 80,928,835, forward strand.
TGTCTAGATGGAGTGTTACAGTAGTTTAGATGGAGTGTTACAGTAGTCTAGATGGAGTGTTACAGGTGTCTAGATGGAGTGTTACAGTAGTGTCTAGATGGAGTGTTACAGTAGTCTAGATGGAGTGTTACAGTAGTCTAGATGGAGTGTTACAGGTGTCTAGATGGAGTGTTACAGTAGTGTCTAGATGGAGTGTTACAGTAGTCTAGATGGAGTGTTACAGGTGTCTAGATGGAGTGTTACAGTAGTCTAGATGGAGTGTTACAGTAGTCTAGATGGAGTGTTACAGTAGTCTAGATGGAGTGTTACAGGTGTCTAGATGGAGTGTTACAGTAGTCTAGATGGAGTGTTACAGGTGTCTAGATGGAGTGTTACAGGTGTCTAGATGGAGTATTACAGTAGTCTAGATGGAGTGTTACAGTAGTCTAGATGGAGTGTTACAGGTGTCTAGATGGAGTGTTACAGTAGTCTAGATGGAGTGTTACAGGTGTCTAGATGGAGTGTTACAGTAGTCTAGATGGAGTGTTACAGTAGTCTACTGTAGATGTTACTATAGAATATGTAAAGTGCGTTACACACTGTCTCAGTGAACTCTCTCTCTCTCCTTCCTCTCTCCCTCCTCTAGGTGTATACCTTTAACTCTGTGCGTAAGTCCATGTCCACGGTGGTCCAGCAACGAGACGGATCCTTCAGACTCTACAGTAAAGGAGCTTCTGAGATACTACTGAAGAAGTGAGGGAGGAGGAGGATGAGGAAGAGGGGAGGAAGAGGGGGGAAGAGAGGGAGGGAAGTAGAAACAAACCAATTAAATGTACACTATACTTCTCAACAATATCACCAATTCTACTAATTTCTCTCTCTCTCTGTCTCTCACTCGCTCTCTCTCAATTAAATTCAATTCGATTTAAGGGCTTTATTGGTATGGAAAACATGTGTCTACATTGCCAAAGCAAGTGAAGTAGATAATAAACAAAAGTTTAATAAAACATAAACATTAACAGTAAACACTACATTCACAAAAGTTCCAAAAGAATAAAGACATTTCAAATGTCATATTATGTGCAAATAGTTAAAGTACAAAGGGAAACTAAATAAACATATATATGGGTTGTATTTACAATGGTGTTTGTTCTTCACTGGTTGCCATTTTCTTGTGGCAACAGGTC